>NC_086227.1:16292500-16592500 GCF_036321145.2 Pelmatolapia mariae | reverse complement strand
GAGCCGCTGTAGTTGTCTTCAACTTCCAGTCTTTCTCCATACTCCTGTTGGCCTCTAATGATGTTTTATAGCAGTGAGCTGGCAGAAAGGCTAGGGTTGGTTTCTAGCTGGGAGAAGGGAATAATATGAACACATCAGCAGAGCTCTGCTGACCTTATCATTGTCACCACAGTGCCAGATTCATTTGTAGAGAGAATTCCTGGAATAAGAAGATGGATGATATGTAATGATGCCTAATTTTGCTTAAGGCGTTGAAGGGAATTACTTTGCGTAGAATCAAGGTTAAGACCAGTCTGCAGCAAATTGTCTCAGTGTTCGGGAAGAAGGAATTACTTTCCATCACTTCACAGTTAGCCCAAGTCCAATCTGTCACGAACATGCTTTAGGCAGCCATGTGCACCTAGTATGCACGTTCCTCTTTTCTTTTCATTTCTTTTACTTTTTTGAACAGCTGACATCATCACTGTAACCAAACAGTTAAAGACACCCTGTGTCATGGCGTTTAAACGGCCCATATTTTATCATATTGATTTGTTTTGAGTTTTGACTGTTTCTAATTAGATTCACCACAAAACTCTAATTAAACAGATTCTTGTCTTAGTGGGAGACCGTTCGCGTTAATAAGGTACAAGTAATACAAAGGCAAAAAAAAAAGAAAAGAAAAGAAAAGGGGGTGTCAGGAAGGCTATAAGAGCTGCCTTTAGGTGGCGGCATTCTGCCTTGTGTGGGGTGACGGGGAGTAACGGGGCTCCAATCTCTGCTGACTTGACATTGTCACTTGTCATTTGCAAAGAAGACTCCCTGCTGCTCTAATAAGAAATGCCAGCCATTCATACACATGAAACATAGCATAATTTTTTTTCCTTGTGGATTTGCCAGGCGAGCAGCCGCACTTCTTTGAGTGACAATATCTGAATTTATGGAATTTTGGGATTGAGTTCACACACAATAAAAAGATCCAAAATCCTATTCGGTGAATTAAATATTCCTGGAATAAAAACAAACGCCAAGTGTGGTGACTGTGATCATTTGAAAAGCGTACTTACTAAGAAGAAGAAACAAACAAATAAAATAAAAAATCACTGTTTTCATCTGTTTAGACTGAGCACATACCTGCCAGCAATGTAGCCGGAGCAGATGTTGAAAATTGATGCTTCGAGGAATGGTCTTACTCTGCATAATTTAGGGAGATTGTGTGAGTGTGTGTGGATGTGTGTGGGTTTAACATCATTGTGTATTCCAGGCGTGTGATTTAAGCCTTTAGCTGGCAGGCTCCGTGACAGAGCCCCTACTCTTTTATGAGCGTGACAATCTTGTATTTGTCCGAACGTTGAAACGCCCTTCCTCCAAGAAACGCGCGCGCTCGTGCACCCAAACACACAGATGCACGTGTGAGGACTGTTTTTGAGGATTCCGCTGAAAAGTCTTATCAAAGCCTCCGCTGTGCATTGTATTGAAATTGCTCCCACACCTCAGTGGCCACTGAGGCAGTGAATAGAAAAGCACTCTTTATTTCATTTCTCTCCCTTCATCTTTAGATAACTACTTTCCTCCGGAGCTTTCTGTTGGAACAAGTTTGGTAAACCTGTACGCACTGAAACCTTGATCGACAGCATAGCAACCGGATGCGCAGGCAGTCATTTCAGGAATGGGAGACAGTTAAAAAAAAAAAAAACTTTTTGCAATTTGTGTGCATTTGTCCCCCAGTTGAGCCTCTGAGTCACTGGGCAAGATTAGTTTTATTTGAGCTTGCCAGTCCTTAAAAAATATCAGCTTACCTCAGGGTGTATCTTCATATTTCCTCAAATAAACCTGCTGTTACTGTACATAACGCTACACACTGAAAATCTGAATTATTAATAAGTGGTTTTATTTTTTTTCTTCATCTCCCCAAAGCTCATATGATAGATACCAGTAGAGCGTTGCCTGAGGGAAGAGCTGTAAATTAGGACATCTCTCTTAAGCCAAAACACAGAAACGCTTTTGTTTATTAGTTGCCATTATTGGCATTTTCATCTGTGGTGTTTGCAAAGGTGCGCGCTTCAACAGCGTTGCTGTAGCAGCTCTTGTAATGCACAGAACAGCAGCTATGTTTGCATCCTCTTTCATTAATAAATCATTTAACAAATCAGAGGAAAGCGGAAGATGTCACGATAAGCATCGACGGTCTCTGGCTACGTATTTGTGGAACTGGGCGGAAGACGGTGGGCAAGAACGCCGGCCAAGATGGAAACAGAAGACGCAGACTTTCTGACAGAAGCAGAATTTGAGCGTTCGTTCGCTTCGTTCCTGTCCTTACGGTGCGTTTCGTTTTCCCCTCTGCTTGTGGGGCTGTGACGCTTTTAGATTTTTAGAAAAGTTACCTGAAAGACTTTAGAAAAGTCCGGTGTGGTAGTAACGCACACATCTGATGTCTTTGTCTTCCTCGCTCACTGTTAATGTTATCTTTAGACACAGAAAACATCACACAGACTCACAGGCATAAAACTTCCATTCGTGTAATTAACAGTTCATTGCAAATATAGATGCTACGAGTATCCGGTGAATTTGCTTGAGATTTCACTGCAGCTGTAGAAGTCAATGTTTTATTTATTGCAAGTTTTCAAAAATCCAAGTAACCCTGCTGAATAATTGAAATGCTGGCCCCTGACTATATGCTCACCGCTACACACACGCACTCCTTCTCTGTAACTTAAACTCAAGTCAAATCAAACTGTGGATCAAACTGAAATGGATATAGAAGAGACAAAAACAATGTGCTGTATGTAAAGAGTGCCATGTTTTGGTGTTATTTAGATGTCCTTTTAGCCAGCTGCTGTGCCTGTGCGCTGCGTAATTTCATTATTTTTAACAGACCCAGCGGGGTGACAGTGCAAGGCAATGGAAGAATTGTATTCTCTTTTTTTTTGCGAGGGTAGAGAAAGAGACAGGATATGAAAACACAAGTTGAGCTCTGTGATAGCCAAATTGGCCGGACACATTAAACCAATTTGCTTGGTTCAGTAGGAAGCAGCCTATTGGAGATGACATGGGCATGATAATAAGACTGTGGCCTGTCAGTAGACATCCACTCCTTAGTTATTGTGTGTTTGTGTGTGCCTCTATGTGTGTTTGTGTGTAATAGAGGTGGAGTGGATGAGCAGCACTCTTCTGCCTAATTCCCTGACACCAGAGCTTCATCTTATCATGTCATTCCATTGAGCAGCAAGTGCCGTTGATTAGCTTGGTTTACTTTTCATATGCGGGCTGGCGAGTCCTTTGCGACTTATTAATTACTCTGCTGTTCTGTAATTACAAGGCTGCTGAGACCATGAGCTGATGTTGGCTGCCGTTGTGTCTTATTTTCCTGACCACGCTGACACTGGCAGATGCACGCCTACACCGTGGATGCTGTCACTTTACAATCTTTCTACTGTAAGGTGTTCTTTTTTTAAAGAGAATACCCTCCGATGTGTCATATTTCATAAAAGGAGGGGGAGAAAAAAAAGGATGACGGAAGATTGCGATAAATAAACATTTGTGCATGTCCCTAGTTACCTTGTTGCTGCTGGCATTGTGCTCAAACAAGTCAGGCACAAGGAGCCAACCAGGTATTAACAGAGCTCCCAAACAAACGAGAACACAACATAAAGCATAACCTTCACAGTGGAGGAATCTAGCATTCAGCTACCATGTGTCTACCTGTGTTTGTGGGGGGGTTTGTGTGCGTGCACACACATACCCTCAGAGCTACCACCGGCTGTGCTCTGAAGCACCGGTCTTGCTGGTTCCCTCAGATTGGAATGGGCTTCCCTGTAGTGGCCGCCTGCCCCCTGAAGACTCTTAGATCCCTCCTGGGGTCTTTAGACTTAACGTTTTAGGCAGCGGGGAGTCTCAGCCGCAGCAATAGATGGGTATAGATAAAAGTGACCACACAGTAATGCGCGCTAACATACACAAGCACACCGACGGCTGCGTGCTGCACACGGCGTGGCAATGCATTCTTTGAGCTGCCAGCAGCTGGGTCTCCTTGCTGTAAATCAAACACTTTCAAAGTCAAACAAAGTAGAACTCGCTCGCTCCGCTGTGTCTTGGCGCCGGTCCAACCGGAGAGAGCTTTTATTTCTGCCACATCTTCCTTCACCGTGCCCCCTAGGCATGTGCTGCAGAAACAACACGCAGCCGAAAGAATGAGTTATGCGAATCTGTTCTCACCTTCTATCTCATTAGTATTAGAGGAGTGATTTATCCCGCTCGCCTCTCTCCTTCTCTCTCTCTCTCCCCATGTCCTTGCCTTTTACAGTTCAGCACTTCCACAGCTACATTAGTAATGAGATTAATTGATTGGAGGGATACACAATGAGTACCGTTTTATTTCCTCTAAATTCACCTAACTGCGTGTCAAAAACAATCTGTTTCCAAACAACTTCTTTCCCTTTACGCAATCACTACTGATTGGGAGAGTACATTACACTCTTCCCAATCAGGAAATTACAATTTGCTGCAATATGAGGAGCATCTTTTTTGTTTTTTGTTTCCTCACTCTGCCAGTCTCTGTTTTTTGCGTGCACGTGCTGTGAATGTCTCTGCGAACGTCTGACGCTCTAATAAGAGCGATCCAGAGATCCCACTGTCTCTTCTGTTCCAGCTTATCTGTAGCGCAGTTTGAAATCTGACTCCCATGTCTAAAGCCCTGCGCGCGTCTGAAGGGAATTGACAGCCGCTGTGTTTTGCAGTGGCTGTTATGTGTTTGTGGCAACAGAGGCGAATGAGTCGGCGCTCTCAGATGTTATTGTCTAAACAAAAGGCCCTTTAAGTGGTGGGCACACAAGATTTGTTGTCAGACGTCGCCTCTGCCTGCTCTTCGGGGTAGCGACGGCGATGCAGAGTGCTAATGGTGTATTGAAAATGGGATATTTGGCCGGTCTCATCTTTTTCTATTGTACTACACAGATGTACTCAATTGGCCCCCCTCTCTGGGTTTATGTCTTAGAGAGAAATCTTTTTGGGGCCTTTAGCATACAGATCAATTGCTGGTTTGCTCCATTTCTTATTGATTTTTGCTCTGTTTGGTACTGAAATACTGTTTTTCATTATCTATTGCTCTGAGCATTGTTTAGTAAAAGAAGAACTTGCGCTCGCTCTTCCCTGGCTTTCCCGTGCTTTCTTTCTCTCCCCATTTTAGGGTTCCCTTTCTTTCTGCTCTTGTCATCTCTGATAAGCGTCCCGATTGCTCATGTTACTGACGACCCAAGCCAAATTCATAATGATGAGATTATCTTGTCAACAGTACAGGGTGTATATGTCTGGCGTATTGATCTGCGCACTGTCCTAATAAATGAAGTACCACGATGGAAGCGTTGGCTCAGTGATGACTCTGAATGCGTCTTGCTTTTTATACATTCTCAACGCTGCTGAGATGATAAATGGAACTTTGTCTCCTTTTCTCCTGTTTCCTCTCTTCTCCTTCTCCCTCTCCCCTCGTCTCTACTCCCTGGATTGATGGGGTAAAACGTCTCTCTTCACACACACACACACACATGCACATACACACTGTCTAAAAATGCGTCCTCTTCTGAGGTCACGTTGACACGCTGAGTCGATGTACTCCCAGGTGGAGAGACATGGGTGCAGCCGTGGGAGAAACCAATCAGGTAGTCTGCAAGGGAGGGTGAGAGCGGGGAGGAAACAAATTACCAGCGCTGGTGCCAGGGCCTATGAGAGTGTGTGTGCGTGTGTGTGTGTGCGCTTGCCTCTGCGTGTGTCTTTAAATGACTGTGGTTTGAAGGGGAGTTCATCTATGCATTTGAAGAGAAGGTCAGTGGGGTTTAGAGCGCGAGATTATGTGCGATTGTTTCTTCTGTGGGCTAGCTGATTAATACTAAAGCTGCTCTGACAGATTCTTAATGCACCATAGACACACTTAAAAGAGAGCGAGAGAAACCAGCGTCCGGAGCTTTGACAACGGAGCATTATCCTAAAGCCTTTTCTGTCAGCCTTTACCCAGGTGCACGGACAGTATCCTTTCTGTCTTCCACTTCTTCCTTGGCTAAGCTGCCTTACCCCCGCTTACCCGATACATGTACAGTAGATAGGTCACCTTGAAGTGAAACATAGTCCATCTGCAGCAGACAGGGAGAACCCAGGTGTGTGTATGTGCACTTGTGCATGTATTGATATTAGACATATGCAGGCGTTCTGTGCCTTTTTTTCTGTGTGTGTATTTATGAATCTGCGTCTGGCCTTGGTTTGGTGCTTTGGGGAAATATCTAAAATCCTTTCATCCACAGAATGGCTCTTCCTCCATCAATTCAAACGGAATAATTTGCTCTTTAATGATTTTGTTCACAAGCACTCAGCTTCTGTCTTGTTAACCCACAAACAAGACCACAATTTGTGATGGCTTGTTTTAGCACTAAATTACAAAAAAAGCTTTTTCTTTCTTTCTTTTTTTTCCCTAAACAAAAATAGAATACATGTTGGATAAGTACAAGATGAGCGGGTTTAATAATATTAGTTGGAAAATGTGAACATAAGCTGAAGTCAAACACTAGCTTATTACAAATGACTCCAAAAGCTGAAGGATACAGACTTGGTGAGTTTATTTTATGAATGCCTTTTATGTATTCTTGAGTGTTTGCCCTACTCTGCAGATATTTCTAGTTACTTGTGTAAATCCCCATTATTTAATTATATTAAAGATATTAAAGAAGAATTATTTTCTTCCCCCTTTAGAATGAATTTTGCATAATAATTGCAGCAGTTCCTGACAATATTACCAAAATATTAGCTGGAGCCTCATTTTGACTGTGTGCCATATACAAGTATTTTAACTAGGGCTAGGTGATATGCCTAAAAAACTGCTTTTGTCATTGTCATATGAAACATGCGGGTGAGGGTGGGGCTATCCTGGGGCAGTTTACAGTTTCAATGTGGTCACTTTAAACATAAACACATGGAGATGGTAACTTACATAGCCTTTGTCTCTGGCTGTTGCTATTTGCTAGCTATTTCTTGCTATAGCAAACAGACTGTTTGCTTAACTTAGCTTAACAACTGTGCTTGGCTGGACTGGCTCTGTGCATCCCTTTCAATGTTATCACCCCTTTAATAGTTATTATCAGTAATCATACACTCAAAAGCAAACTTTTTAGGTACACTTTGGTAGTACCGGGTTGGGGACAATTTTGCCTTCAGGCCTGCCTTAAATTCGTTATGGCACAGATTCCAAAAAGTGCTAGAAGCACACTTCAGAGAGATTTCTGTTCGTATTGACATGCTGCAGATTTGTCAGCTGCACATCCATGATATCAGTCTCCTGTTCCACCACATCCCAAAGGTGCTCTATTGGATTGAGATCTGATGACTGTGGAGGCAATTTGAGTGCAGTGAACTCATTGTCATGTTCAGGAAACCAGTTTGAGATGATTTGAGCTTTGTGACATTTTGTGTTATGCTGTTTGAAGCAGCCATCTGAAGACTGGTCCACTGTGGTTATAGTGGGATGGACTAAACCACCAACAACGCTCATTTGGTACTAAGGGACCCAAAGTGTAGCAAAAAAAACAAAAACAAAACAATCCCTGCAAACATTACACAACAAACACCAATCTGAACTGCAAGACAGGTTAGATCCATGCTTTCATGCTCTTTACACCAAATCCAACTTTCTGTTGTCTAATTTTGGTGAGCCGGTGTGGTCTTTTGCTGCCGATGCTCATTTGCTTCAAGTTTCAACATGTTGTGTTTTCAGAGATGCTTTTCTGCACACCTTGGTTATATCAAGTGGATTTTTGAGTTAATGTTGCCTTCCTATCACCTCCAAGCAGCCTGGCTATTCTCCTCTGATCTCTGATATCAACAAGGCATTTTCACCCAGAGAACTCACTGCTCACTGGATATTTTCTCTTTTCACAACCTTTTTCTTCAAACCCAAGACATGGTGGTGTGGAGAAAGTCTCAGTAGATCAGCAGTTTCTGAGGTACTCAGACCAGCCATATCCAGAATTGCTTAAATCACCTTTCTTCCCCATTCTGATGCTCAAGTTGAGCTTCAGGAGACCAGGCTGCAGGCCTAAATGCACTGAATTGCCGTGATTGGTTGATTCGATAGCTGAACATTCGAGTCTTGTTGTCACCATAAAGTTCATATTTAGTGAACAGACATTAGGGGGCTGTCAGTCTTCTGAACCAAAACAAACAAGCATATTTATCAAGCTGTCAGACTTTTTACTTCAAATTGAAAAGTGCTTAGTGCTCAAATACTATATTCCTGCTCTTTCCTACACTTACATATGAACAGTGTGTTACCTCTGCTTTAGATTTTCGGGCTGACTTGGCGTTGGAATAATGAGTTAAGGAAGGTCAAAGCTGACTCATGACTTCAGTTAACTGCAGAGCTTTTGTAACTATTGATGAGTAAGTACTGAATGATTAGTATCTAGTGCATAAAGATCATCATACACTACACACCTTTTCTTTTTTCCATGCTTTCCCTTCACTTTCAAAGGTGTATAAATAATGTAGCTTTAGCTAAAGTCCTCTATCTCCCATTCCTCATTCACTTTTCTTTTACCCCAAGTTCACATATTTTCCTTTATCAATAATAATAAGACTGGTCCCAGCTGTAAGCTTCCCAGACCAGCTGGTTAGTCTACATAAAATGTCTCAAGCATTGAGGGAAAACAACACTGCTATTTTAGAAAGCTGGCAAACTGCTGCGTTAAGGGTTTTTGTGTGTTGGAATAAATATGTATGCCAAAAGCCACATTTATCATTTACTCCTGAGGCTAAACTGCCACAGATGTGGATTGTGTTGATAGAAGAACAAACATGCCGTGTTGTGACGCCCCTCCTCTTCAGAAAAGTTTTCTGCGAGCTGGCTGCAGAGATGGCAGCTGAGACTGAATTGCCTGCTGAATTGTTGCCATTGTTGTTGTATTTATAAACAGCAGTGCTGGTAGGAACTCCATCCATACAGTAATACTGCAGAAGATGACTGCAAATTTAACAAGGCCGTTAATTTTTGAGTAAGATTAGAACGAGGCGTACTTTTTGGAAAATAGAGATATGGTCACAACATGTTCCAGTCTGCCTCTTTTTTTTTTTTTCAGGGAGGCTGTAATTTAGGGCAATTTTATTTAATTTCCAGGTCCTATATAATTATTTTTGGCTTGGTATTTGACTGCCAACTACCGAACAGGCTGCCTCATTATACTGCTCTGCACATAACTGCGAGTGCACTTCATTATTCTGGCTCCAGAATAGTATATGAATACACACTTGTCTCAGTCACCACTTCATTCACATACATTCACTGCACACTTTATTAGGGGAACCTGTTGAGCTGCTCGTTAATGCAAATATCTAATCAGCCAATCACATGATAGCAACTGAGCATCAGAATGGGGAAGAAAGGTGATTTAAGAGACTCTGAACCTGCCTGTTGGTAACAGATGGGCTGGTCTGAGTATTTCACAAACCGCTGATCTACTGGGATTTTCCTGCACAGCCATCTCTAGGTTTTACAGAGAATGGTCTAAAAGAAATAAAACGATACAATATCACAGAGCTGATACAAATGCAGCATTAACTCAAATAACCACTCAATACAACCATGGTGTGCAGAAGAGCATCTTGATACAGAAGACCACACTGGGTGCCACTCATGTCAGCTAAGACCAGGAAAACTGAGGCTACAGGTCATAGTGGCTCACCAAAAACGTCCTATTATTTTATCTTTTCCACGGCAAAATACAGTAAAGACTATAAAAACTGAGATGAGAAAACAATTTAATCTCAAACCTCCTCAGCCTACACTTAGAATACCAGATCAAGGATATAAACATACTCAGAAATGACTGATATGTTTTCTCAGTAATATATAAAAATAAGCTGTCATTTTGTCTAATACACCGAGTACACTAATAACATTGGGGTTATGTGTTAATAAGCTGCCATACGGTTAACAAAGGATATAAATGGTTGCTAGGTAGCATAGCATAGAATTTCCCAACAGATCCTCTAATGGTGTATCTGATCTTTTGAAATGACACATTATTTATCTGATCAGATGAATGGAGTATTGTTGGTGCTGAGTCTCAGATTCTGCAGTTTTCTGCATTTGGATGGCACGTTTTAGAATTTGGTGTAAACTATGTGAAAGCATGAATCAATCCTGACTCCCGCCAACAGGCTGGTGGTGTTTTAATGGCACTTTGGGCCCCTTAGTACCAACTGAGGATTGTTTAAACACTACAGTCTCACCACAGTATTGTTGCTGAGCAAACTCATCACTCTGTGATCGCAGTTTACCCATCTTCTTATGGGCTCACATCAGGCAATGGAGGCAATTAAATCAGGAGGAATCGTGGCAGTTCAGAAGAAAAAATTGGGTATATCCCAGTATGAGCAAGATGTACCTTATTCCTAAATGTATATGACATGATATGATAATGCAATTAAATAAACATGCTGAAAATTGGTGTTTGTTTTTGGAATGACATCACTAAAGGCACACTTACTGGTTAATAAATGTATTCCTTCACTAGATTCACTGTATTCCACACAGACACAGACACGCACACATTTTCCCACAGTGGGACATTTATACTGACTTAGATTCATTTTTGGCAGACCTACCCTACTCGCCTAATCATAACTTCTGTGGACCTTTGAGACACAGTGTGCCAGCAACACCACTGAGCTCTGAAACCAATAATTTTAAATGGCTTAAGCTACACCACAACAGTTTGTCGCTGTGTTGACCAAAGCACACCTGCAGCAAGCGTTGTCATGAGGTTGTGCACTCACAGTGGTCAGCGCTCAAATTGCTTGAACTTTGACCTCTGTGCATGGTGTCCAATACTTCAGGGCCATTTAAAACAATGGCAAAAGTGGAGTAAAAGCTGATATGAAAGCCTTCAGTTATGAGTTTGTGTTTGTATCAAAACAGTGGTAGGAAAATCCAAGTTTCAGTCCATGTGGGCATATCAAGCAAACACAATCTGTTGGCTAGTAACAGCTTGGATTTATTATATAGTTTATAATACAATAATCTACCTATATAGGTCTGAGTTTCTCAACTTGAGTTAAAGATATGCAGTTTTCATATGGACTATTTTATTGAATTTGTTACTTAGGTGCCCTAGACCTTTGTAAATATAGCCTTAAACTGAATTTTGCACTTTAAAAGTGAATTCATTTAAGTTAAGTTTATGCTAACCTGCTTTTGTCCCCAAAAGATTGGTAGGTACTCATAATGTGGCTGTGTAAACAGTCTTATGTCCTCACAACATGAATAATACAATGACACACACACACATGCACAGATGAACACATACACTGATACCCTGACACATGTAGAGACCAATTCCCCGGTCTGGTAGAAGAGGATTATGGCAGACTTCTCACTCAATTCCAAAACCCCACGGTCAGTCATAGGAATTCACTCAATTTGAATTTAGTTTGCAGCTTGTTAGGATGTGAATTGTGCCAATGCCACCCTTATGAAACTGGAATTAATTTTACTGCTTGAATATCCCACTTGCATGGCATTTCAGCAATCCCACATTTGGTTTGCCTAAAGACAAATGTACAGCAGCTGGTGAGCAGGCAGTGCAATTTTACAATATTGCATTCTTAGGGTTTCTTTTTTGTTTCTTATGTTTGAAAAATATGTCTAGAATGATTCTGTTTTGGGGGGATGTTATAGGTAAAAAAAAAAAAAGATTAAAAAAATGACAAAACTGTCGTACCTCTGATTGGCAGCATTTGCTAATGCCTAATAGAGTAACTACCCCACATGGTATTATAGTACTACTAGTATCGCACTACTGCCTTTTAAGGTGTGCACCTGTATACACAAAACCTCCAGTGTCTGGATTTCAAGATTTCTAACATGTATAGAAAGAGGATGCTTTTATTAAACATTAAATATTTATTAAGAGTCATTTGCATTTCCCTCATTGATGGTCTGATCAGATCAATCTTCTTTATGAATGGAGCATTTTTGCATCTTCTATTCTGCAATACATGCATGTTTTTTATAGATTTTTTTTTCTGTAACACTCATCTTGAATTCCTGTGATTTGATTTCATACCACAGATGCATCATAAAGTGGGTCACATTCAAATTGGTTTCATTTACTTTCATTTAGGAAAAGGAATGAAAAAAAAGAGACGCTGACAGTTTGCCATAGTACAGAGCATCTGTCGTGTGTTGCCAGTGTGACAGATAATTTTAATCTTTCCCCAAGGGGATGTTGGTCAGCATTATTGTTGTTTATGAGAAATGTTGTTCTTTTTAGTTAGATAAGGATGATTCACTCAGTAAGGGCTTAATCAGCCAATTAATAAAACAATTACATGCAAAGGAATTAAAAACTGGTAATTATATTTATATATATGTATTATAATTTTGCGGTAAACAGATTGTTCTCTATCACTGCGTATTAAGACAAGCCGTCTGTGGCGTTTTGTTTATGCAGGATGTAGTTTACCCTATCGTTTGATTTTTCATGCATTATAAAACAGGCTGGGTTGTCAGATCTCCTGTACCTGTGAGAGTGTGTGTGTGAAGTTTGTGTGTAAGTGCGAGCCGGGGAAACAAGTTCAAGGATATGCACTCTCTCCAGAGGTTTGCATTTTCTTATTGTGCGTGAGTTGATTCTCAAGATGATAATGACAGGCTTAAGAATAAGATTTTAACAATGCTTTGTTGACCATCTCTTAGACTCGGGCTGTGTTTATCCCCCAGAGTGTTCTTTTCATGCTCTTTAAAAGTAATTTAGTCTGGAAAATTAAACGACAAACATTATTACAAATAGATGAATGTGCTTTACAAAAGCAGCTCTTAGAACTGATAGACTCTTTCATAGCTGTTACTCTTAAAGGCAGATGCAGCAATCCCAGTTGCACATAAAGATCCTACCTTAGAAATGCTACCAAAGTAGTCATTTGTAGACAGAAGAGAAAATTATATATATTATGTACTTGCTGAGGCTCTTCTTCAAATGGAATGATATATCATCAGTAATAACACAGGCTGTCTTTCTATTTTTCTTCTCACCTATCGTTGATTTTAGTCTTTTATACTATGGTGTGGTTTGAATAACAATTCATCTCTTTCTTTTCTGTTTTCTGATTTCTTTTCAGTGCAGCGTTTCTTAAATAAAGACTAAGAATAATAATTTAAAAAAGCCCTTGTGCCAGTTGGGCGACTCCGTGCACTCTGCTGGGCCCCTAATAGTTTCTCTAATGCTGCTGTATGGTCAACCAAAAATAATAGACAATCAATCAGAGTGGTTGCATACAAATTATGAATATTGTGTGTTTGCTGGCGAGGAATGAATATGCAAGGGAGAGGTCACGCTGTTTATGCGACTATACATAAAAGCCTCTAAAGTGCTACTTAGCCCTATTTAATGAAGAAAAGCCCCCACTCCCACTAAATGAATATGAACAATAAATATAAAAATATATAAATGATAAGAATAAAAAGAAATGCATTTGTTATGAATAATGAATTGCGGCAAACCATGATTAATAAGATGAGACTATTGAGTTGGATTAGAGCTGTCTGAGTCACCAGCTACATAATAAACCAGCAATTTTACAAAAAGCCCTGTAGTAGTTTTAATAAAACACAGTCACAGTATTTCAAGGCAGTGGCACCTTTAACACAGTGGCCAAGTTTATTCAGCCCGAGTTTATTAGATTCATGGTACCGAAGTGGAGTTCAGTACAAGAGATTGGAAGGCTGTTGGTAAAGATGCTTTAAATGACAAATCACTACAAGTGGGACAAATAATCAATATATTCTGAGATAAGCCCCACTGATATGTTTTCGTTGTGCTGCCACTGATTTCACAAGATGTACTCTGCTTTCTTCTCTTCCTTTAGAATTTCTGAAAAAAAAATCAAATAAAATGAAACCTCTTTCATAATGCGTGGTCAAAAAGGATGCAGCATTGTGAATGCAGGAAATACATATAGTAATGTTCAAAATTCTTCAGTCAACCTTCATTTCTTTATGATTTGATAGAAAAATGGGAAATAGCTGCTGTGATTTATTGAAATACACGCAAACATAGATGTTAATACAGCATATAAGACAAAAACAGAGCCTGTACAATTGTTACGAGCTTGACAGTCAATATTTGGTATGACCACATTTATTCTTCAACACAGCCTGAACTCTCTTAGGTATGCTTTCTTGTAATTTCTATAAGTAGTCTTCAGGAATAGTTAGTAGTAGTAGTACTTTTCTGCATTCATATTTGTCAATCCAGCCATCCAGTGGTCCAACACCACTGGTTGAAATGCAGCCCCAAACCAGTCTCCACCATGTTTTACAGATACCCGTAGATGCTTACTGTTGATCTCTTCTGTGCATATTGTTTAAACCGAAAACTTTAAATTTGGATTCGGCCTCCATAAGACTTGCCACTGATTCTCAGACCAGTTCTTGTGTAATTTGGTATACCTCAGCCTTCTATCAGTTGCTTCTTGACACTCCCCTCCCAATGAGACAATTTCTGATGAGACTTTTTTGAAAGAGTAGATGGATAAACTGAAGGGCCAGATGCATTTCTCAGGTCCTGAGTCAGGTCTAGGGCTGTGCGATATGACTAAAATCTCATATCCCAATATAAGACGATAACGATATATCTCAAAATTGTGCATTTTTGTTCCTTCTCATCCGTAAACTCTCTCCATACGCTTTCACGCGATTCTTGTGTAGGTAGTTGAAGAGGTTTGTCGTGTTTGAACCTGTGGTGGGGATCAGTTTGTGGCAAAATTTGCATAGTACAGTTTTCTGTCCAAACCATGTCCATGCTACAGAAGTAGCCCCTCGTTTAGGAATAAGGTCCTCGATTTGTTGTGACTGGTCCTTCTGTTTGGAGCTACCTGGTTCTGCCTCATCTTCACTGTCCATGCTGGTATTCTCTGTGCCTGCATCCACGTGGTGACCATCTAAACGATGAAAAAATATTGCGATACCATGAAACAAACAATAGTGTATAATACGAAACGATAGATGTTTTAATTTTGTCATCCGATATATTTCGTCATATCGCACAGCCCTAGTCAGGTCTTTGTTGTTTTTTCCCCCCTGTTTTTTTTAAGGCTGCGGTTTTCAGATACTATTCATCTGCTGTGCGTAGTTTTCAGGGTCACCACTTCTTCTTTTGTCTTTCACTGCTCCACTTTTCTCAAATGCACACCATAATGAGACATGCCACATTTTTAGCTAATAGCTCTTTGAGAATTACCTTGTTGGAGCAGAAATACTGTTTTATGTCTGTGACACTGTGTTATCTTTGGCTTTTTTTAAAATAGATTTTTATCAAGTCAACTAAACAAATTGCCTTTTCGCAACGTTTCTACTGGTAACAAAGTGGTTAAAGATACAATTTAAAACTGGTTCTTTGCTAATGTGTCTGCTTTGTGTAGACAAAACACTGATTCTTTTCTTCACTTAGGTGCCCTTTTTTGTACTTGAATGATTCATAGGTCAGTGTTGTGGCTTAAACAAAATGGTCAGGTACAAGGACTGAGCTGAAGTTAGTGAAAAAGCAGCTAGTGTCAAAAGAAATAACTTTGAAAAGACCTTCAGAAAGTCTTTAAAATGTTGGCTCCTTGGAAGCAAAATATCAAACCTGCTTCCCAATATATTCTGATAATCGATGTGTTTTTGTTTTCATAAGAAAAGACAACCACAGGGCTTCTTTTCATGTGTACACATAATCAGCATATCTGTAAAATTAAAGTAGCTGAATTCAAGGGTTGCTGTACTAGAGGTGTGGCAAAATAAACAACAACAGGCTAGGTGTGAATGCCCCTTCCTGATGATTCACAGCACTGCATAAAGAAACCTTTTTTTAGCCTTTTCTCTGCTTTATACAGAGGGCTGCTGAGCACGCATGCTTGATTTTAGCTGTGCCTCGTGTCATTTATACAGCTGCACTCGCTCACACTTGGGAGACACCAGTTTAACTACTGCTTTGAACTTCTGTCAACAGCACGGCTCACCCGGGCACCTTAGAATTATGCTAGAGGTTGTATTTAAGTGTTTGAGTGCCGCTGACATGTGGTAGAAATGCAACCAGCGGAGAAATTTACAGAGTTTTTTCCTTTTTGCTTGTTATTCTGAGGTAGAGCGACTTCAAAATAATTGCAAAGGATTTTTCTTTTGTACCCGTATACATGAGATGATTTGAGACCTCCATATAAGTGTGATTTCCCCTCCCCAAAAGAACTAAATCAATGGCACATATTTTTAATTTGATACAATTTAATTAATAATTACATTATTACAATTACATTTTTTTAGGTCAGAAGGTTAAATAAAAACTCAGGTTTCCCCCCCAAATTTAAATTTTCTAGCAATTATTTCATGGTTGAGGCTTTACGGGGCTAAATCAAAGCCAAACTAAAAGCACTTACATTTAAAAAAAGATGTAGAGTTGAAGAGTGGAATCAGATAGGTCCGTGTGCAACATACCATAAAACGTTGCAAAAGATGTTTTCCCTTAGAGAAAGCCTTCATAGTCATATCGAAAGGCATATTTTCAGCCTGC
Organism: Pelmatolapia mariae; assembly: GCF_036321145.2. Classification (NCBI taxonomy): domain Eukaryota; kingdom Metazoa; phylum Chordata; class Actinopteri; order Cichliformes; family Cichlidae; genus Pelmatolapia; species Pelmatolapia mariae. The sequence goes on along the minus strand of NC_086227.1, from coordinate 16,575,938 downwards.
GTATCGTGCCTACGCCACATATGTCTAAAGAATGCCATGTCACCTTGAAATCCAAAATTGTCTTAATGTGAAAAATTCTTCTTTCAAAGACTATTTTATGATGATGTTTATACATTAGAGCAGCCCAATACCAGGGGGGAGGGAGGGTATGACATTTTGCGTAGTAATGTGTAAAACTATAAGAAGCTTCTCTGTATAACTGAAGGAGCGCTATTAGTAAAGATTTAATCGTTCTGACTATATTAATGAGGGCGGTTTTGTAGATGACTGTATCTGCATACAAAATGCATCTCGTTTCATCTGGAATTGTAATTTTTTACTGAAATTTTTTTTGAATGCAGTGCCTCATTTCTTCAGACATAATGCTGTAAATGACTTTAAAGCACCAAACTCTGGAGACAAAGCCCCTCTGTGCCTCTGGCTGAGGGACTGTCATTATTGCTTCCTTACTCAGGAGTGAAGCTATTTCCTCCTCCACTGCCAGTCTCTGTGGTGTCGAGGGAAGAGCGGCACGCAGAATGCTGTCGAAAAAGGTGGAAGCTTTGTGGCAGAGTTGTAATGCGTAGCACTCGCACAACGTGCTTGTGGAAGGGGGATGCTGCAGATACGCACCCCTCTCTGATGCTGCGTACGCTGCTTCTTCTGTCTGTGGTGGAGAAACCTGCAACCTGAACTCTAGTGTAAAATAACCTGAGTCTGATATGGTAAAAGGCTCTGCCATCGTTGGTGTACTATGATTGTTTTTATTCTCTCTTGTTCCTTGTTCATTAGACTATGTACACACAGAGCCTGCATGTCACTCACCATTCCCTGTGTGTTTGGTTGTCAAAGTTAAAAAACAAATAGAAAAACTGTATCAAAAAACCTTTAAATTTGCAATGTTATATCGGGCGACCTTCTCTTGGAGATTAGTCACAGAAAGTAACAGTCCAGTGTTTTTTTTTTTTTGTATTGGTTGATTGTCTCTAGGAAGATATTTGGATGTTAAGTTGATCTGACCCCTTGTGCATCTGAGCCAGTTGATTATCATTGCAGTGTAATTATTGTCTCCACCCCTTTCTTAGGATGTTTTTCACTTTGCTTTTATGCCTTTCGTTTTCAGTTTTTAGCCAAAGGAGTGATGGGCGAGGCGTCCACCGTCTGCCTGTTCCTGTCACTTTACCTCCTGGGTAAAGTTAAGATGTTGGTGAAACTTGCACACAATGATCAACTAATTAGCCTTTATCACTCAAGGTTGCATTTGTTGCTTCCAAGGAATCACTGCTCCCCTACAGGATTGGTCAGATTTTAGTGAAATGAGATAAGTTTGTTGTGGACATTGCTGTTTGCCAGCCTCCTTGACTTCTCGCTGGATTTTAGTTCTTATTGGTGGGCGCAATAGAGCCAAAAGACAACAAAACCTGTAACTCTGTGTTTGCACTTTACACATTGCAATAACCTCTAAATTGTGATGAGTCATGAACCGAAAGAGCTACTATGTTACTGACGTTCTGGGTTTTTTTTGTGTGTTTTGTTTTCATGTATTTCCAGCTTCCACTGCACAAAAATGATCTGTTCCTTTAATTTTCTCTGTTTTACATGTTTTTTTTCTGTATAGCTTTAGCTAATCCGCTCTAAGTTTTCCAGTAGGAATGATGTCACTCAGATACATAGCAACGCACAATAACAGAGGGTTTATCTTTTAGCTTACAGAGAAGGGGTTGAGTAGGAGCCACTCGCACTGCCTGATGTGAAGAAATGCATGTGCTCACAAGCATACACTGAATGAGAATAATGTGTGTTTGTGTGTGCGTGTGTGCGTGTGTGTGTTTTTCTGGCAGACAGTAAAGGACAAATGCATGTATCATACCTAACAGGGTAGGTGGAGGGAGGGGGTGTACTCTTGTTCCTGTGAATAAAAGAGAGCAATCCAGTGATGTGTGAAAGAGAATCTGCAATTTGTCCTCGTTCACCATTCCTACCTAAGATATCAAATACACACGCAAACACACACAAAGGCCGATATGCACAAATATAGCCCCATAGAAATGAAGAGTGCCCCAAAATGCACCAGCATGCCCTGAGAATAGAATAGCACTCCAATATGCTCGTCCCATTTGTCTCAATCGGCCGGCTGTCTGAGCGGTCAGTCTTGGGACCTCAATGGGAATACAGAATAGAGTGCAGCTTTTTACACTTACTCAGCCTCACTGTACTCAGTATCTTTCTGACCTCTGTGGCCTTGCTACATGGAGCAGATACAACGCATCATTCACTACAAATCGACAACATGCTTTTGCAATTTTCATCCACGCTACCAAACAACCTAACCTCTGATCATATCTGCACAAAGTAGATCGACCCAGAACTACTGAATTCATCTCGCGTTAAATGGGTTCAGTGCTTCTCTGAGCCTTTAAGGTGTAAAACTCATATTTTAGGCCAGTAAATGAGTCAGATTTTTAACCCTCATAGGCCAAATATACAGATACTGCAGTTTTGGTCAGTTTAGTTCCACTCAATTTACTTTGATTTTTTTTCCTTTTTATTCAGTTCACTTCAGATCACTTTCACTAGGTTTCACATTTGGGAAACACGCAGTATGAAACAGTCAGCTGCATTTGTAATGTTAAACTAATTAATTAACTCTTTGATACAGCGTTTAATAATACTACTAGAAATCATAACAGTAAGATAACAGACATGATCCACTTTTTATCACCTTCCCTCAGATTATCCTGTATTCATTGCGGGCGCTGACCGGCTCAGTACAAAGCATCTCGTGCCGGCTATTATCGACCCATTAATTGGAAAGGGGCCCATTGTAGTGAAAGGGTTGGGCAGTACAGACAGACAGGAAGAGATGGAGCCTTAAGATCAGCCTGGAATAGTTGGCAGGAAACAGGGTCCTATGAAGTGGCTTAATGTGCTTTTTATTGGCTCGTGCGGGGTGGAGCATGTACTTTAGGTGTGAAATGTCTCTTTTCCCTTTTTGATAACAAACAAAACAAAATACTATCGTATTTACCGTGCAATGGGGATGTGCATTTCCATTCATCATGCTAATCAAAGCAAATTTAATGCTAATGTACAACAGACCGTTGACATTTCAAGGTTTTTTGGTTCATGTGGATGACAAAAAAGAACTTTTTGATTCTGTTGTAATAATGAAAAAGTAAAAGTTCTGTTCACAAGGATATTATTTGTTTTGTGTGCACAGGTGTGGAAAGTAAATTAAACCATATAACCGGCAGGAAAACTATTTTCTGTTAATGTCCTTTCCTCCTGCTCAGTGCTAACAGAGCTGAGTTGATTGAAAAATATGCCCAAGGTTGATACCCTGGTCATAAAAGTACAGAAGGGGCACATCAATATAAAAACTCCCAACTCTCTTTTCCAAAAAAAAGAAAGAAAAAAGAAACGCAGGCTGTTATCATTTCAATGCCAAACGATTTCATTCATTCTTCTCCTTACTTCGTGGTCAGATTCCAGTCTTTGATATATTCTGTGGGTGTTTTCTTTTAGTATTGGTTGAAGGCTGAGGCGGAATAAAGTGTTTAGGTAGAGATAAAGGTGCTGGTGAAAGCATGGAAGGTCAAAGAACTGAGGTGGCCCGCCTGACCTTCACACACCCTTTTTCATACCGAGCCACCGCTGCGCACGGATGACATTGAAATACTCTATCGACTGTGAGTCAAGCTGTGCATGTGAAAAACTCTGGCACAAGTAGACATTACTCACTAAACATGACATTTAACCGCCACGAATTCAAGACACAGAGAGTTGTGCACAACACAGGGTAATTATTTGTGTTGCTGTGATGAATACAGCTACAACACTATGAAAGCTATATCTCTCAAAGACATTTGTTTCCGCCATTCCTCCCTACCTGAGCATTGCAGGGACTTTGTTTATATCCTCGCAATAATTTTGCCTAAATATAAGCACATAACTTTCCCTCTCCCTGTGTTTTTGCTGAGAAGTCTATATATCTTGCAAGTTTTTTTTCATCTTTTGTAAGGTTGTTAGCTATTTCTGGAAATTCCAGAAAACACATGAAGATTTTCCTTTAACATGATCAAAACCACGACACTGATCTACCCTGTAAAACTTCAAATCATACGGTGCTTTATCCTGTTTATGCAGTAGGGCTTCTACCAGTATTTCATTATACCGCTATGCTTTATCACAGACGTCATTCTGTTTCTTTGCATCCATGTGCGTAAGAGCATGTGCATGTGTTTTAGTTTCCTATTGATTCACGTTAGTAGAAGGCCCCTGTGTACGATCGGGTTACCCATATGAAATAAAGCACCACAGGGTCCAGCGTATGCAAGATGCGGTTCCTCACAAACAATTTATTTTTGTGCACAAAAATAGAAAAGACAAAAAAAAGTGCAGGATATTCTTAGAGTGTCAGCAGATTCCCGTGGAGATGTTGTTAAAGGAACAAGGAGCAAATAGCATTTTAAATTCTGCACAAGCAGTCCGACTAGGACTCCAGAACCGTATCGGCAATGTTCTCTATTTTCATCAAGACTGTTGTCCTAGCGCTCATTGATTATATGATGTCTGCCAGATTTGATGTTCAGCTCTGTGGTTTACTCTCAAATGGCTAATTAGCCTGCCTTATGTGGTTAATGAAATGCTCAAACCTTGGCCATGAAGGGCTCCCTTTTTTTAATTTTATAGCTTTTATCACCCCTAATCTGTCCTCTGCCTTATTTTTTTATGCATAATTAATCATATGTCACTAGGAATTCTTGTTTCACAGCAGGACTCATTTCTTTCGTGCTTACAACATACTTTTGTCTCTCTCTCTTCTCCACAGACGGACAATTTCCCCACGGAGCCTAATTATATGGGTAGCAGACAACAGTTTGTTCAAAGGTAAGAGTTGGGATCTGTGGCCTTGACTAGACATCAGACCCTTGTTTTTGTTTTTTTCAGCTTTATTTTATTCCCCACAAACTACTTTAACATTAACTATGCTGAAAATGAACTGTAGTGAGTAATAAAAGGAAGAAGATGGTCGTGTACATTTAATTAGCTTGAAAGTCGGTCACTAAAAATATTCTGTGTTACTAGCAAAGCTAGTGCAGTATTTTTAGAAGCGTTTTATTACATCCTAAATCCTTAAATCATTATAATAATGTTCCTTGCTTGGCATTCAAGAATGGTGTCTCTAAACTTCCTTGGAGGGTTAAAAAACACCCACTAAGAAATCCTCCACCACACTCAGCACTCACAGTCCTTTTTTTTTATTTGTTTGTTTGTGTAGTAGTTCAACATTCAAAGACCCTGAGCGAGCAAGCCTCAGAGACAGCGGTCATGGTGACAGCGACCAGGCTGACAGTGACCAGGACACCAACAAAGGCTCCTGCTGTGATATGTCTGCAAAAGAAGCCCTCAAGCTGAAGGCTGCAGGCGTGAAACCACCACCTCTGGAGCAAGGTGAGCCCTTACCAGAAAAAAATGTGATTACACGAGAAATAAAGGAGCGTCGTGCAGGCCAACACACTTGAATGAGAAAAAAAAAAAAAGGACTCTCAATTCGTTTTCTGTGCTCAGCTCAAGTTATTTGTATTAATGGTTGAGCTTTTGACTTGCCTGAGCGCTCCCAATCTGAACTTATACTTGGCTACTTTATTTCCCCTACTTTGTTCTCTGCACTTTTCACATTTAAAGTGCATGGGGGTGTGCGGTTGTATCGGAGGGTGTGAGCGAGTGTGCATTCTATACACGTCCTCAGTTTATCAAAGCAGACAAGCCCATTATGTTTTTATAAGCCCAACTACTTCAGCTTCTCCATTTAGTCCCCCTTCCTCGAGCACCCGTCTCTGAAACTTTGATAATGTAACATGGAAAATGACTTAGTGAGCGGCAGGCGATGTAGCTTTGTAGTGCGGTGATTAAATATGAATAATTATTCTAAGCGCTGCGGGTCAGGCAGATTACACATGACATGTGTAGAACAATAACTCCCCAGATATGAGTTGTTGCGGTCCCTCGCACCCCAGCGACCTCGCATGATTCGTGCAGGGTCAGGGGAAGGAAGCAGGAAGTAAAGATCACACACGGGTGTGGAGTAAGTTGATAGGGTGGGAGGTGAAATTCTCCCTGCAGTTTCAGCCAGTCGTGTACATCGGCGTGCATCATTACCTGCTAGGAAAAACACAGATTCCCACAGAGATACAAATTTCCCAAGTCTGGCTGACAGGATCCAGAAGTACAGTCCTGTATCCTGAACATGGATTCTCAATAATGACGCTATTAATCCAGGGAACAGACGGGCTGTTTTTACTTCTTGCGGAAGGACAATGACAATTTGTGCAACACTCTGTGCTGCAATATGCATGTCTCACTAGATAGCGTTTTTTTTTTCCTTTTCACTGGTTTTTAGAATGGGAAAAAAAGCCCACACATGTTGGCAAGAGAAATTGGCCAATTAAAAAGCTCCATATGTTTCTCATTTTGAAAATGTTCTCATTTAATTGTCCAAGAGGGACTAAATGGATCGCATTTCTACACACAAGACACATGACAAAGGGAGACGAGAGAGTTTGGGGCATTAGTCGGCGTGCAAAAGCTGTTGCTGGTGGTGTCGGGCGAATGCGCGCTGGCCCGGTCGGCCTTTGCGCCAGCTGCGACCCGTCCTTCCGCCCTTCCTGCGTGTTGCTTCGATCAGGAATGTCTTGTTCTCGTACAAAAGATCATCGCATCAATACGCACATATACGCGCGAAGGCCAGCGGTGCTGGAAGCTTCTCGCTCACTTTATTCTCACCCTCTGCTCTGTTTTCAGCCCCGCTCCATGACTTTCGTTACACTTCTCTACCGCTCCTTGTTTGGGGAAATCGATTGATGTGAGATTAGACAGTTAACTGGCTGCAGCTGGCTGTGTTTTGCCAATAACATGCAGGCTTAGCTAGGCTTGTGGGGGAGGGCTGGAGCAGGAGGCCAAGCCCTGGTGCTGGAGTGGTAGTGAGAAGTGAGGTGTGGTAAACATCGCTCTGGCGGTGTTCCAGCTTGTCTTTATTAACATGCAAAAATACCAGTTGAATGCTGAAAGGCCTCGCTGTGAGTTAAACCGCACCTAAATATTACACGATGCAGTCATGGTCAGTCACTCTCAGTGCTACTGTTGTCTTTATTGGTACTGAATCATTTTATGCCTAACTGATGAGACTTTCTTTTTAAAAAATAACAAAAAATCAAAGAATAAAGGCAATAGAGGAAACTCAAACGTGAACTATTAAAAGGGAATATGATGTGGCTACATTCAGGTACTGCCTAATATTTAAATAAAACTGTGTGCGTGTGTGTGTGTGTGCACACTCTCGTGCTCCACATGGAAGGACACAGGTCTGTCTATTATCAGATGGGAGAAAAAAAGAAGAAAGAAAAGGGAGATTGTCATTGGTCACTGTCTCTGGGGTCGTATTCCTGCAGGCTTATTTTCTTCAGATCTCAGCACTTAGCATCTCCTTCATAGGTCTCTCTCTCTCCCTCTCTGCCCCCCTCCTCTCCTTCCCTCGTTCATCCCATCTTAAGTCCTCTGTTTCCCTCTAAGCGTAGCCCTCCCAATTACTCTCTGTAGCTCTCTCTGCTTTCCTGCCAGAACACTGCGGCCTCATTCACTGGCTCCGTATAAACAGAACTACAAGTGCACAAAGCATGTAGTTCAAGTCCCAATCAATTCCCAACCCTGTTTTAGTCATAGCCCCTATACTTGCTAGGTTGTAGCCTACAGCGTATCTACAACTGTGTCTTTGTTTTTTATTTTAATTTCTATTTTTAACATTCTCGTTGGCTTTTTTCCTCCTTTCTCCTCTTTTTCAGTAACAGCCACGAGTAACATACATTAACCTCGTACCGTGCGTGCAATCCATCGCCTCCTCTGATGCTCAGTGTTCAGCAGTATCCTGCTAGACAACATAATCTGGACATCTTCGCACCACAGATCACTCTCAAATTGATTAATTAGCTCCGCAAAAGTGGTAACAATGTATTAATTAAGCTTAAGTATATTAAATGCATTTTTTGCCAGTTTTAAACGCCGATTAATTGATGCTCCAGCGTGCCTGCAGCAGACATTAATGTGGGCTTGTCTGGCTCTAGCGGAGTGGCTGGCAGCACATCGCTCGCCTCTGTGGAGATGACTGCCACAGTCGCTATCACGAACAGACAGGCGGCAGTGGTGTTGGGAGATGTTACCCACTGATATAGCTGTCCGAGCAAATGGAGAAAGAGAGAGAGAGAGAGCTGATGATGGAGGAAGAGCAGAAAGAATAGAAGGGGACGGATGCTGTTTAACTGTACCAGCTGACCTATCCTAATTAGCTGCGACTGGATTATGATAATCAAAACGCCTCCTGCCTTGTTTTAAAGAGAGAAACTCGAGTGTGACAGAAGAGGAGGGGGTGGGGGGCAGGGGGAGGATATGATACTACAAGGACAGTGTGGGTACAGTGAGGGAAGACAGCGAGAGACGTGTTTCTGTGACGGCATGGTAGAAAGCGATGAAATGTACTTTCCTCTGTTATTTGTTGAGGGGTGATAAAAAATCCCCACCCCCACAGCATCCCACAGCTCGTGAATGTCTCAGAATAAGGGGAAATGTCAGACTTTTGTCAATTTTTCGCACGCACACAAACTCCTGGCACAAATATGACTAAACAGTGATGTAAGTGCACGCACAGATCTGCTACATAAATAAATGATGATGCCGTATTTAGCTCTTCGTTTCCAAGATGGTTGTCTTCTCTGTAGGTGTTCAGCAATTTATGGTGATGAGAAGAGAGTGAGTCCTGGGAGCTGGGAGGCGAACAGTTTATATGTATATATATATAATGGGTACATTTTATGAAATTGGATTACCTCCCTGGTGGATTTTAAACATTTTCCTTGCCTAAAAAGTTGGTAAGGGATCAAGAACGTTACAATTAGAACCCAAGAAATTTGAAGTTGGTCAGCATTGGCTTCAGATTGACTTCATCTTTATTGTCAGTACTCATACTATGTCTTGGTCAAGGTATTTGCTGCTACAGTGGCTTAGTAGATGGCTAAATAGACAGTTGAATAGGTAAAAACATACTCTGTTATGTTATGTGAACATAATGTGCAGTATGCGGGGAATATCTGCGATATCAGAATAAAAGTATAAAATGAATTCCTTACTTTTATACATATAGGATATCATACTATATAACTATGCCTCCTTGTCTATAAAGCACATTATACATCACTTATTTTAATCATTAAAAAAACTGAGTCCTCACTATGGCCTTGCAACACTTTGGAGATAAAAAATAAAAGAGGGCATGACTTTACATTTTTACGTCCGAAACAATCAGGAGAAAATGAAGTCTTTTAAAAGTTATGTTGTCGAATAATAAGCTTTCTCTTCCATTGCACACTGGGAACAAACTAACTATTCAGACTTCAATCCATCTTAAATATTCACCCATCTTCCCCCCGTGGCAGCCTTAATCTTAAGACTCCTGCGTTACTGTATTTTTTCAAAGGGTCTTGATTCCCCACAATCTCAGCCTTTTTCCTTTTTTTTTTCCTTTTTATTCGGAGCAATTAATTTTGAATCGCGAGTGAACCTTTTGATAAAAGAAAATGCAATTCCAAGATTAATTGACTGGTCAGAAGTCTGATCAGATGCCCTTTTCACACTTGTAGCCATGGCAACCTCTATCCTTCTCACTCTGGCCTTCAATAAACCTTTATCTGACTCGTGGAAAAGGCCGTTCCATTCAGCATCATTCATATTTCATGGACAGATAAATGCAGACATGTTTTTCATAGGGTGGGTAGATGTGTATTACATCTCTAATTTGAATCCTTCTGAAATTGTATTCAGAATGCAGCTCAGTAAGAACACTATCTGTTCGCTATGTGCACGTACATTATTGATACAAATAGTGAACTTTGGCTAGTAAACAGCGCTTATTGTGCTTAATCATGATCACAGTGTTTATGTCATTTGAAGATATTCATATTTAGCCTTTATTGTGGCCAACTAATTCTACAAGGAACAAAAACACTGCGCACACATATTACTGAGATGTCATTGTTTTCTTGGTTGTATTTGTTAGTGCAAAATTTTATTATAAACAGTTATGGTGAATTACGGTTTGTCACAGATGAGTTCATGCCACTCTTTTTTTAAAATAATAATTCTTTTGTGGGTTTCCTTTTAGGGATGAATTATTGCTTAGAATAAAAGTAAAGTTTTCAGTCAAAGTAAGAGAAAGACGGAGCAATCAGAAAGAAAAAAAAAGTTCAGACGCTGTGCAATAAAAAAAAAAAGTCAAACTGCTGAAAGACAAGCTGCTTGAAGATGCATCCTTCTTCTTGAAACATTTCCGCCGGGCATTGAATCCAAATTGGAGTCTTGATGAAATCACGGCACAGCCAGAATGTGACTCCGATTTATCGGATGAAACTAAAAAGCAACAGAAACGAGGGAGCTGAAAAATGATGACTCAGTATCAGAAAACGTGGTTAATGGTTCACATTCCTATTACTAGATCCTCCATACCTGTGATATTTCTACACAGTGTAGCCTGCACTTAACTTAGAACCCTCGCCCAGTACTCTGTTTGTCCTGCATGAGCTGCTCATTAAAGGTTTAACAGGCAAAGGGAAAAATGAATATTACAATTGGATATACTCACACAAAGGGCAGCTGTAATCCTTCTGGCCTGTCAAATAGTGGGCTGCTTAGGTGTGAGGGGTTTCGGGCTATCCTATAACCTTCACTGCCATTATGCTCAGAATAAATATTTGAGCTTTAGAACTCGCTGGTTTTCAAACCTGCTCTTAATATCACAACTTAATGTGGATCAAATTTTTCTGCAAATTCATCTTCATACCTCTTATAAGTCTTAACGTGCAGTCAGAACATTTGTACATAATCAGCTACAACAAATGCAGTATAATAGTTTCAATATGCAGTACTGTGCAGAAGCATTAAGCTTTCTGCACAGTACTGCTACTGCTGAGCCTTTCATGTATGTTTCATTTTTTCTGCCTTTTAACTCATTTTCAGTCCAGTTCTTGTATCTGACCTTTGTTTAAAGCAATTACCACCGAGCTATAAATCATTTTGAATAAAAAAAGTACCTAATTCAATGAATGAACTAGTGTTGTGTCTATATAAAATAGACAACTTAGCAAGAACCAATTTTAAATTGTATCTTTAGACACATTGTTACCAGCAGCCTGTCACAAAAGCACATATTTTCCTCCCATGTCTTTAGCTGAATGAAAAATGCCAGTTTGACAGGCACAAAATAGCATTTGTCAACCAACAAGGTGATTCCCAAAGAGCTATTAACTGGAAACTTGGCATCTCTCAGCGTGGCGTCCAGTGTGTCATAAAAAATTGAGAAAACTGGACCAGTGGAGGATGAAAAAAAAGTAGTGGAAGGCCTAAAAAATATCTTCCACATTTGATCAGTACCTGAAAACCAGAAGAAACAGGGAAAAAAAGTCACCAAGGACCTGACATAGGACCTGAGAGATGCAAATGGCCTTTCACTCGATCCATTTAGTACTGTTCAGTGAAGCCTCATCAGATTGTCTCAGTACAAGTTTGGCAGTCAACAAGCCATTCTTAGGGAGAAAAGGGAGAAAAGGCTGAGGTGTGACAAGTTACACAAGAACTGGACTAAAGTGCTAAATCTAAATTAGAAGCCTTTGATTCAAATCATCATATGTTTGTACGATGGAGGTCAGGAGAGATACAGCAGTGACTGTTGGGAGCTGCATTATAGCCAGTGGTGCTGGAGATCTTGTCAAAATTGATGAAATTGCAGATGCAGAAAAGTACCATCAGATTTTGATCCACCATGCAATACCATCTGGAAAGCATCTGATCAGCAACAGCTTCATTTTTAAGCATGGCAATGATCCCAAACACACTGCAAGTGCAGTAAAAAAACATATGTGACTAGAAAAATACACAATTGAACACCATCAGTGATGGACTGGCCTCCCCACAACCAACATTATAGAAACAGTTTGGCTTTTGTAGGCTTTAAGAAGCATGAAGAATACTCCTGAAGACTGATTTTGCATCATATTCTGTATTTCAATGTATGTTTGCACATATATGTGTTTCAGTAAATGAAAATGGAAACGCATATATATACATAAAGCAAAACTTTAGTGTGTACCCTGAGAGAAAGGGCATTGTTAATATGTTATTCTTCACACGATGTTAAAGTCTTTTTTCCTGCAGGTTAATGGACAAACATCTGCTGAGAGAGAGGCTTCGTCTGAGACTGTTGTAATTAGTCAGTTTGCAAACATTACTCCAAACAGGTAGCATATGGAGGAGTCATAGTTTCGTGTGATGCCGTCACATCTGTCTTTTTAAACATGATTAATTGAGGCCATCAAGGTATGTTTACACCCAGTGCTTTGTGTCTACACCAGCAGAGACATGCATGTACATGGTTCTGATGAACTCTTGCAGCGTGAGAGCTCTTTTTTATGCCTGTTGGCTCTTTTCGTGAGTAATCAGTAATTTAAAAAATAACAACAACAAAAAAACAAGCAGAGTTTTAGTTTCTCCTTATTAAGTATCTGTCCTGTCTTAGTATCAGACCACTAGAGAATCCATTTATAAGTGTGTAGCATGGCCTTGGGTAGTAGATTAGAAAATCGACCGTCATCTGAAAACAGCAGATGCTCGTGTTTCTTCTTACTGTTTGTGCAAGCCATTGAGAAGCGAGGATTTGTCTTTCATCTTCTCGTGCTCCTCGTCTTCTCAGCTTTCTGTGTCCTGTCCCTGACTGGGCTGATAGTCTGATTCATGGCAGCATCACCAGCTACTTCCCTGGTGGGGAAAATGAGAACCATCAGCAATCTGGACTTCTCACTCAAAGTCAAATAAGATTTGTGAGTGTTTGTGTGCTCATACACATGTGCCAGATCCTGTGTTCACCCCGTTCTTAGAGGATGTGGCGGTATCGCACAGCAGTGAGGCGATTTGCAGCTAAGCTAGTGGAATCCTGTTGAAAGCCTAAAATCTTGTGGGGTGAAGGGGGGGGGGAATATCACAGTCTTAGGATTTCTTCTCTCTCATTACGGGAGATTGAAAGGGATTATTCTATTTTCCTCAATACACAAAGTTTTATTAAATTCCACTGTTATGATTGCAGTTCACGAAGGGTAATGTCCGTTCTTGTGTCCTTCCTCTCGAGCTGGAGCTGATGAGCTTGGCTGCAGGAGTGCGAGTTCCACCTCTAAACCTGGGCCCGACTGCATGGCGCATCACCCCCTGATCCTCATTCAGCTAGTGAAGCCTCTCTCAAGCACTGTGGCACCACAGTGTTGGAGAGGATTGATGAATATCTCAGACTCTTACCATTCGGGCCGTAAATCTCTGACATTATCCCTTTCCCCTGGTAGCCGCAATGAATAATTACGGCATGTTTATGGAAGCAGTGAGTAAAAATATGTCTTATTTCATTCTAAGCACCATTATAACCTCTCGACATAGCATGATTGGACTTCTGATCTTAAAAACTCTGCAGGAAAAAAAGAAAAGAAAAACAACACAGGGAATGCGTTTCTCCCACTGAACCTGAATGCTTACAGGTGCCCCGGCCCCTCTCTCCTCGCACCGCCGTGTAATGAGAACATGACAGGGCATTAATCCAAGTGTGTGCCCGCTCATAATACATCGAGAGGACACACAAAGCCGTTAAACACTGTGAGAATGTTACTGGAAGCTTGATGAAAAAAATGTAGGTGCCCTAAGTATAGGGATTAGAGTCATGGAGATTTAAACATAATCACACTTCAACCATATTGTTAGGGCTTCATCCACTGTCAGGCCAACTGCAAAACCTCAGGGATGATACCGAGTATTAAAACACTCATCTGTTAACCCAGAACTGCTTCTATCTTCTTTGTTTTGTATCAGACGCCACACCTGGCAGATGAATTTGTATGCGTTTGTTTTACTGCCTCATTTGAGCGTAATAGAGCTCAGAAAGCTGGGCTGGGCGGTTTGAATAGTTTGCATGTTTCATATTTACAGTTTATACACGCACACAGTCTTGCTTGCTGTAAACACACTAGTAGTTCATATCATCATCGTCGTGGTCACCATCCAGGGAGGGTAGGCTTCCATTCTGCAAACGTAACAAAAAAAATAACTGCCACACGTGTTTGCACTCTACACACCATCACTCACCCTGTGTGCGTGCACGAGAGAGAGAGACGCAATCCAGTTATTTATCAGTTCCATCATCGTGACAGACGTGTCTCCTCTCCTAGTTGTTCTCTTTGTAATCACATGAACAACAACCTTGTAGATGTAGTGTCTGTACTGTAAATTAAATTAACATTGTGTGCCTGAGCCCCATGGCTGTGCAGCTCTTTTCTTTTTTTCTTTTTTTTTTCCAGGCGATAACCTCTCCCTGGAAATTAAATTTGCGATTACAACAAACACAATTAGGGTATTATCTTTTCTAACTTTTGATTCAAAGATATTTTAAGATAGAAGATCTCGCACACTAAATTTCAGGGGTTCTGGGGTTTTTTCAGCTCCTGGGTGGCACGTGGAGTATACATTTAGCGAAAAACATCCGACAGGCTAAACGGTTATTCGGAAGTGGTGTGTGTCTGTTAGATGCACAGACTGAAGGGCAGCAATAACTCCTGTCACCCTGGTTTGTAAAAGGCTGATTTAGTGGGTTTTAGAGCGGGCAGTGTATTACAGTCGGACCGTCCTTGTGGCTTTCTTTTTCTGCATTAAAAACAAAATCATCGATCATTGTGTGACACTGAATTGTGGGCTGCGAAATGACCATTTTTTCCCTCCACTCCCCCAACTATCCAAAAGTTAAACAAAAGAACAGTTACGAGGCAAGTTTGTTGTCACAGCGCCACTCTTGGATATGTGCTGCAGAGCAGCAGCAGAATTGTTCCAGTATCTGCTCTCAGTGGGTGAAACATGTTGTCCAGCACAGCAGTAGGGAGGATACTACGGAGCAGATTATAATGATACAGAACATCGTCACTCCCTGGACCAGAGCCACTCCGCGGCCATCTGTCCTCTTTCCATGGACAGCCGGGCATTTGTGCTTTTGTGTGTGTGTGCGTGTGTGTGTGTTAGAGAGTTTCCGATGTAATTCTAGACATTAACCAAGCTCTTTTACATATGCTTTGATAGCCTCTGCTTCCCCCCTATCATTTTTCAGCCGTATACATGACCATCTTTTCATCTCTCTCTCTCTCTCTCAGCGCTCTCTCGCGTACACCTCTGGGTTTCCAGTTTTGAGGCACGCTAGGGTTTTACAAAGTAAAAATATCTAACTTGTACTGTTAATGAGCAAGGCGCTGCTTGTTTTGCTGCTCTTCAAATCATTATACATTAGATTCAAATGCAAATTAATTAACTGACTAATTGACGGTTGTCATTCTTTGCAGTGCTTACAGGCAAAAGATGAGTTTGTTAGTGGGGGAAAAACAGTCCTTGAAGGTTCACTGCTGTTGCAGATATCTGTTGCTATCTTGGCACTCAGAGCAGTGCTGGCCTCGGGAGTTTTTGCCTTTTCGTTTTTGTGGTAATTTATGACCTACTTCCACTTTGGAAACATTTTTACGCCGGTGAAATATCCAGATTTGATTTGATTTATTTTTTATTTTTTGAGGCCAAAGTTAAATCTTTTATATGCCATTTTACAATAGCTTCCTTTAACTCTTTCTAAGTCAGCAAGCACCTGCAAAGAAGTATAAAAACCCCAAACAGTTATTTATGAAAGTAAATCTGACCTTACCTGTCATTAAAGAAAGCTCCTAAACTTCAGGAACATCCTGTATAACTAGTATTAACCCTACATGCTGTTACCTGTCAGTCGTTATGCTCTTAAATGCACTGCACACGAACTTAATGATAGGGCTTAATATAATTTCTACTGTGCTGTTCCTTTGCTAGGGACAACACAAGGTGAAAGTAAAAACTCGCTCTCTGCAGCTGCGGCATGGCCAGACAGTGAGTCGCAAACACCAAATGAAAAGCAATTGTTTGCACGGAGATAATGATAATGTCCAGAGCTGTTGTAAAAAAAAATACAGTTGAAGGCCTCAGCGGAGTATATGTGAATAGAATATGATAGTGAGTGACAAAGTAAAGGTTATGTTTTTACCTTAAGTTAACATCTATCAGACTGCTTAAAAAGAATACTGATTTGATTAAACTCCCACCTCCAGCGAGCGTGATCGCTTTCAAATCACGAGGAGCTAAAGAGCTGAGAGGATAAAGGCTATAAAATTTGAGACACATTACAAAGGTCACAGGAAGTGACATGTGACAGTTCATATTTTAGTTTTTACAATAATTTTAATTGTATTTACATGCTGTGTTTTTGCACTTTTTTTTGTCTTCAGTAAAATACTAGAAATTGGAAGTTTTGCCTTTGATAGCGTGTCGCAACAGCAAGAGTTGCCCGTTCTGGGTACAGTTCATATTTTTAATGGGCTGAGGATTATTCTATGCTTTACTCTAGCCCAACTTTATGCTATGGCTTTAAATGAAGCACATATAACATCTGCCTTCGTTACAGAGTGACTGACGGAAAGACACAGCTTTTACCTTTAAGCGGGGCCGTATTACATATGTCAAATTCACACCTCTAGCCAGTTCACACAAGTAGAGATGCCCGTTCTCTTGTCAGCTTTAACAATATCGTGGGAGGTGAAGCTATGGGTTGCAGAGATCTTTCTTTTTTTCCACATGACTTTGTTTCTGATCTCACCATCCTGCCATCTCTTAATGAATTCTTGTCTTATTTAAGGCAGAAGCTCCGGTGCTGGATTCAGAGACTGCAGATATTGCTGCATTTTTTTTTTCTACAGTGATATCTGCTTTTACTGACAATAATAGTCTGAACACTGAATCCCTCATTTCTAACAGGTGCATAGTTTATTTGAGGTTCCTGGTCTGAGTTGGTGTATGTTTTGCATGTTTCATGTCCTCTGAAACGTAATCATTACAGCGGATATCTTGTCTTCTGAAAGTATTTAACTTAAAAACACAGACCCGGCTTAAAGAGGGCATCTAAACATCATGTTATAGTACCAGTGGTTTTGTGCGTGTGTGATTTAATAGGGTGGTCACAATCAGTTGACTAAAATGTTTTGTGAGATTTGGATGCCACAGTGCTATATAGTTGGACTTGTATTGTGCTCAGTTATAAAATATTGAGTGGAGTACCAATATAAATTATGAAAACAACAAATGACAGATTGTTTGATCAATTCTGTGCAGTCGGCTACAAAGTGGGCGAATTACTCCGCTTTGATTATGTGAAAATTCCTGCAGTGAATTCTGCACATCTTCCTCTGAATCACTGAGATGCGAGTGCGAGTGCCCCTCTGTCTGGGCTATTTTCTTGGCTGATGTAAATGAATATCTGTGGTGCCCTGGGGCATTGTTTCCCCATGTTACACAGCATCAGGAACCAGGGAGATAAATGGGCTTGGCCTGTCCAAGGCATCGGGACTTCTTCTCTGCTCAACCATAACTAGTAATGTCCTTTCATCCTCTGCCTGCAGTGCTATAGATAATGGAGTATTTGAAGAAGAGGAAATGCTAAAACAAACAGACGAGATGTGGTTTATGTGATGGCAGTGGATGGGAAAATCAAAAATGTCAGAGGAGAAGCAAATGTGATATAATATAGAGAAATAGCACTGGGGTTTGAATGCATGAAATATATATATATAGAGAGAGACATATTTAAATGGATTAAAATATAGGAAATCTAAGAAACAGCTGCAGAAAAGGAAGGAAGAATATCTCAGGCAGTTGTAAATAATCAGAGGATGAGAAAATCTCATGGGTGGTTGGATGGAAAGATGGATGAAGAGGGGCGGGACAGCAGGCAGGCTCCATGGGAGATTGGCTTAAGTAGCATGGTGCCTGGCTCCCCTGCAGTCACTGAGCCTCAAGTTCAAATTCAAAAGAAAGAAAACCTGTCAAAGCAAACACATGCCCTTCTAACACACGCCTAAACCCAATCACATGCACACAAAATCAGGAAGTTCTTTGGTGTCACTGTAGCAGCATAAAAAGAAAGAGCCCTGATAAATGTGGGATGAACCATTTGTAACATAAATGTAACTTTGTGCTGTTTGCCCTAGTAGCCACAAGAATTTCATCAAATATCTTTTTCACATGCTTGACGGCGCTCTATAGCTTTCCCTTACCGAAGGAGATCGAGAGCATGTGTATATGTGTCTCTTTGCGAGCATGTGAGGATGGCGACTGGGAGTGTTTTTCTCCGATAACCTCAGTTTGTTACTTTTTGATCCTGCTAAATTAAGATAAGGGGCTTGGTTAATTAAACTGTCACATGGCAATACCTTGAGGAATTGCGAGGCCAACGCAGATTTAATTGGGTGGCTGCAAATGTCCCCGCGTTGCCTCTCTTTTTCGCGAAGCAGCCCCACAGATGGGGGAGAAACACCCTCATGGCTACTGGCAAAAGACTCACGAATGACAGACATGAACATTTTAATAAAGAGGGGTGGAGCCAACGAAAGGTTGATCTGATTGCTAATGTGCTACTGTAAATGCTGTTCCCATAGCTTCCTCCTTTACAGGGTTAACGCTAGGTTAGACTTAACGGGACGAATTTTAATTGCTACTTGAGTATGCGCGAGTGAGATTTGTGTAATTCTTCTGTACATTGCAGGTGTCTCCTCAGTGCATTAGCTGCAAGGGTCTCCAAAGCCCGGTGGACAATGTCAGCAAGCTTAAGATGCATCTGTAATCACCAGCAGCCAATTAACAAGCTGACCTCACCTTCCCACCTCAAACCACAACAAAGATCTATTATGGAGATTTGGAAGGCTTGCAGTGTAAACAACTAAGTGTGATGGATCTTCCTACAGTGCTTATGGGTGTTTGCATACACGTGCTTCATTGAAATTCAGAGCCACGGTGAGGTAGACGGATGGATGTTTTGCTGATGTGTAGGTTTTTCTGTAACAGGTTTAAAGAAAGCATTTGATCAAAGCACATATCCCCCAGATCCATTCAAGTTTTGCTTTTACTGTAGGAAACTAAAAGTATTTACCAGAGTGTCCTATCACGCATAAACACACTGCGTGTTTTAACTCAGTGTTACTCATTTTAAAGGAAAGTGGCAGCAATTTGCGGACACACAATGAGTGACGTTAATTGAAATGTTTTAATCTGATGCAGTTTTTAGAAAATCAGCACCACTGAGATTAGTGTAGGCTCTTTAGCGGCGTTGTGGGGTTAGTGTTGCTGGAGAACATTTCCTTGATAGCGTAGCGCCCATTCAGTGGCGATGTTTTGAAAACAGTTGTCCATCTGCCCCTGGAGGTGATCAAAATCTGCCTTGATTAACAAGTGGGAAATCTCGGTAATGGTCCCTTGTGCTGACTCTCATCCCCTCCCAAGTGGGGATCAAAGAGGATGAAGTTTTGAGCCCAGGGATAATCTAGTTCCCTAGATTGTGATAATGCTGCTCGGGATGATCGTGTGGATGAGAGCGGGTTGGGGCGTGCTCATGCCTGTGGGTTTTATGCTTGCATGTACTTGTGCGCCAATGTGTTAGTGCTCAAAAGAGAAGAGGCAGACAATAGCAGAGTGAGCCACTGAAATAGTACACATAGGCTGATGGAAAATAGGCTGTTGCTGTATCTAGGCAACCACATCAGAATTCAAGACATATCAAACAACAGGTGATCGCCACCATCTTCCTTTTTAGTTTTAGGCGGATTAATTGTGATCAGATATTAATTGATGGTTTGCAACAATGCAGCTGTTTACAAACAAATTGCAGTTTGACATATTTAGACAGGCAGACATACGTGGGTACTGCTCTTTGATACAGTACCTACAGATGAAGGTGACTTGCTTGAAGGACAAGGACAGTTATCATTTTTTCATTTATTCCACAAAATTTCAATAGATGATGTGTTACTATGTGGATACAATTAATAGATCCTTTTCGAGAAATGACTTCTTTAAAGCATTTTTCATCAGTCTCTACAAGTCTCTGACATTGACTGTGCTTCACTTGTGAGATGTTAGCAGGTGCTGCCTCTTTCAAAAGCATTTAATTGGAATTGAAAACTTGGCCATTCATAGCCATCATTTCTTTTGTTCTTGAGCCATTACTTAGGATCATTACATTGTCTAAAGTCAGCTTACGATTCAACAAAGGATGACCCCAGGTTAAATTTAGCACTCATAACATAATTTCTAGTTGAATCAAATGACTGCAAGTTTTAAAAGTCTGTGATGCTGCCTGTGCGAAGATTCAGAGTTGGTCTAAAGCGGCTCAATTTTGACAAAAAACTATTGTGATCAGTATCTTCATCTTGATTTTTTCACATGATTATTCATTTACCTAACAAGCAATATGGGGTTACTAAACTTTAAAGTATGCATTTTCATGTGCTTCATTTCCCCCTAACTTTTAACTTAAATGAAGTGCACGAATGAAAAAAAAGGTTCACGTTATATCGAGTTTAACACCTGCCAAGCACTCATTGCCCCCTGCAACTATCTTTGATTCATCTGTCCAGAACACATTATTTTAAAAACGCCTGGTTTGCTTTATTCCAATCTGTAATTTAGCTCTAATGTTTTTTTTGGCCAACAAAAGCCATTTTTGTGGCACATGTCCCAAATACATCAGATTTGCCAAATTATTTTCTGACTTTAGACTTGTGTGCCTTGACATCATCGACTAAAAGAGTTAGCAGCAGATCCAATCGTTTGAATTTTGGGGGATTCTTATGAGCTTCTTGGATCATCACATGGTCTTGGAGTTTCAGTGTCTCTCCAGTAGAGCTGAATAACAAAGTCTTAGCTGTGCTTTGGCTGGTTGGTTGGTTTGTTGGTCTTGTTGAATTTACAGAGAGGACCAATACCGGATCAGATTGGCAGATATTTGAAATCTGCCTCTTGCTGGTCTCAAGGATCACAAACTTCTGAAGATCTTAGTGATTATTTGAAGTGTTTGGGATTAGACTGGATGACTGAATTATCATCAGGTTCTCTGGCTATTCTAGTTACGACTGCAGCAAGTTCAGCATTTAAACCCATTTAGCAAAAAACATAGATTTTAATTTGAAATGATGGAAAGCTGCTAGTGCTAGCAAACGCTCACTTTACAAACCAATCTGTTGTTGTGTGAAGCTTTAAATTGTGCTCAATTTTATTTTGAGTTTTCGAAGTGTTTTCTCAGTTTTACATTCGATTTTTTTTCTTTTTCTTTCTTTGGAAATAAGTTGGCAGGAAAATCACTAAAACAGAGAGCTCTTCTTCTTCTGCCACGATGGCACCACATGCTTTAAACCAAAAGAGATTTAAAGCAGCCAGGCTGTATCTGTCAGATCCTAAGGAGGTATTTATTAGTTGCCCTAATATGAAACACATAATTGTAATCTTTATGGCTTTAAAGGTATGCAAAATTTATAACAATTCATTTTTAAAAATTTATTTAAATAATGAAGATGGTGCAATTTGCTCAGGAGCATCACTGTTATTTCTTGCCATTGTTTTAAAAAAGTTGCAGTGTTTGCTTGTTCAAGTCTGTTGAAAAATTCAACAGTTTATGAGATGTTATTTTCATCCAGTGCACCTTTTTTGGTAGAAAAAAACCCAACATTTGCAGTGTGAAACAGCAACAAACTGGGACTTTGTTTATGAGTTTGTTTGTTTGTTGTTGTTTTTTTTGCTTTTCTTTGCGACTTACAGTTTGCAAAATGACAGTAAGCTTAAGCTCTGCTGAATCTCATTTAGGTCTTAACTTCCCTGTTGTTCTGCATGGTCTCCTCCCACCCTGATCTGTGTCTGGTGTTGGTGTCCAGCTGTTCCATCAGCACGACAAGTGGTTCAGGAAACTCCCTCATTGTTCACTGACCAATCGCAAACACACCAGAATGCTGTCAACGAGCATTTTCCACCCAGTGGTTTGCATTTGCCTGCACCTGTGGTTTCGGCCCAGAGGGCATGGGTTGCATGAAGGGGGTGGGGGGCAAAATAGGAAGAGACTGGGCACTGGTGTGGAAAGGAAGTCAGATTTCGGATTAGACTGTCTTTCTGTCTGTCGAGATTAAACGTAATAGATTCATTCTGAGTTTCCCTCTTTTTGTTGTGTTTTCCTCAAAATGGATCAGAGGCCAGCTAAGCCTTACTACCCACCCGTATTTGCATTTTCGCAATTTGCATGAACTCATTGGAGCTCGGAGGCAACTTACGGTTGTGTGTGCACATGTGCAGGCATGCGTGCGTTCCTGGCATGCGCTTTGTAATTTGACAAGCAAAATAAAGAACTAGTCCAAACAATCTAATAAACATGGCCGAAAGAAGCTGCGCCGCATTCCCTGGGTTCTTGGCCCCAAATCACCTGGAAATACAAAGCGTTTATTTTCCAACATTTACTGGAATGTTAAGAAATTACATTCACCGCCCCTCGCTGACTTATCACATGTTGTAACACTGTATCACACTGCAGCTGAGAGCCTACTGAGGAGAGTTACTAGGATAGATACTCAGTCTGCACTGCAGTGCTTTGCTAGCCTGGGTTGTGAATCTTATCAGGCAGAGTTGTGGTAGTGGATTTTGTGTGTGTGTGTGTGTTTGTGAGTTTGTGTGCCTGCGTGTGTGTGTCCAGGCCCCTCTGGAGTCCATTAATCCCAAATCTAACAGACTTACTGCAGAGGCAGCCTTTGATGTGTGCTGAATCCCTCTCTGGAATATTGGATGCTGCTTCCATAATACCCACTTCCCTCTCTCTTGTCAGGAATACATTGTTTTGTTTTTCCCCCCACGACGCTGATATTGTCCGGCAGGACAGGTGGCTGCCGTGTTATGAGTTTGTTTACAATTCAGGTGTGTTTTTAGTGGTTCTCTGATCTGTAATTTTACATCTCTGAGCTCCTTTAATCCCATTCTTATCTTGTGTAAGCCTTCTAATCTTTGACCCTAATCTTAAAGTGTCACATAGAATGGGGCAGTGCAGATTGACAAGAGTTGTTTTTCTCACCTTCAAATTCAATGCATACATTTGTCAGTGAGAGCTGGGGTCCTCCAGCCTTGGGGTTTTCTGTCTTGTGAGTTGAGTCTGAAAGGTATTTATTGTTATATATTTCTATTTATTTGTGTTTTATTGCGGTGACTTGGACTTGAACCCAGCCTATTTTAAAGCCTCGCGCTTATAACCCTCTAGTCTCAGGAGTGAAACAGATGGAGAGGCAAAGAAAGTATAAATTAGATAGTGAGATGGAAAACACATTTCTATTTGAAATGATTATCCTCCCTGACGGCTATACTAATAGACTGTTATTGCATTTCCGTCAGTTTCTTTTAATCTAATCATGCTTATAAACAGATGAGTGAGAGTGTTAGTGTTTGCGTATATTCATCCATACAGAGACATAAGCAACCAGTGTCTAGACGGCAAACACCAATTTGGCTGGCGCATGGAGGAACATCAATGCTAAAGCAATGCTGCTGAAACACTAGGCATGTTCTTCTGCATGGAGAGGAGATTGCAGTGACAGACAGAGAGCGATAGGAGGAGGAGGAGGTGGCGCAGCAGAAATAGAGAGGCTGGCAGAGCTCGCTGTTGCTAATACATCCAAAGTGTGTCAGTTAGCTCTCTAAATGTGTTAGGCCCCGGGGCTGAGAAAGCCAACACCATCGACTCAACCTACCGCACTTCACCTTTCCACTTAGCCTCTGTTCAACACCCGCCAATATCCTTGGAGGGGGTGGGTGGGGTGGGATGGTTGGGGGTGTGGGGTTTTTCCAGTGCTGCTCATTGGCACGACTGATCAGATGACTCGGTGCTAAAGTATACAGTTTTCCTATTACACATATTAGTCTCATGAGTACACGTCCTGAAGTGCTGAATTTAGAGAAGGTAGGTGGTATGCAGCGTGGCAGGTAGCTTTACAGTTGGTGTGCTTTCACACTTACTTCCCTCCTTTGGCAGCTTCGCTCCAGTGTTCAGCAGGCAGTCGGGGTGTGGGTGATCCCATTTTATGACAGTAAGTCATCATACTATTTTTTATATGACAGATCATGCATACAGAAAAAGTAATTTTAACTTGAATATATGCCATTTATTGTGTAGCTAGTATTAACTTGTGCCATAATATTTAAAAATACATGTAAATGGTGTACATTCCTGAAAAAAAATTATATATTTTATATATATATATATATATATTGCGCATGATCTGATATTCTCATGTTGCTGTTCTCCCTAGGTCATCATAGTAATGTTAGTCAAGCATCAACATCGCAAGTGACCAATGATGTTGTTAGCCAGGAAGTTATCACAAGCAAACCCAGCATTTACTGCATTTTATTAATGAATAAAGGAAAAGCTTAAAGTGTTGATCATTTCTTCTAAAAGATTTTTTATATAAATGAGGGCCTTTTTCTCTGTGACATCACAACAACATGACTAATGTTGGTCCTGGACCAACATTATTATGATGATGCAGGAACAACAACAACAACACGGCGATATCAGATACTCCGTATGAAGTAACAGCTGATCTATCCCTTATTTATTTCATCATTTACTCCAACATTTTTGCACTCTGGACCTTTGCGCGTATAAATAGACAATAACAATATGTAGAGCATATGTCACGCTGATATTGTCCGTATCCGGAGGCAAGTTCCCTGTATGTGTGCGCGTACTTTGCCAGTAAAGCCGATTCTGATTAAAGGAATTGTGATTACACTCGATTAATGTAGACAGACTGACTTTCTGTGCTCCAGTGAGTCAAAGTGGAAGAAAAATGAAAATATTATGCACACTCTAACAAGCAGGCTTGGTCTGTCAGATTAGTCTGTTTGAAAACATCTGAGTGGTGTCATGTCAGGTACGTGATTAAATTCACAATTATTTTTTTTTGTGGGGCGTTTTTTCACCCAGGGGATGCTTTTAGTTCAGCCGAAGTAATGTAAGAGAAATACACATTTTTAAAAGTGTCACTAAGAAATGCGAAATGCTCTGGTTGGTTGGTTTTTCAATTCTGTAGAATTCAGTCTGAGAAAAACAAATGTCATAGCAAATCACAAGGGTTTGTCCTCCATCGTCATCCAGTAATATTTAAGGCTTCTTGCAAAAATTACGATTAAAAAAATTGTGATTTGCAACACCGATACTGATACTTGGTAATTGAAAAATCTGATAGATTGCACAAGATTTTCTTCTTTCACACACATTAAACAAATTTCCAAAATATTTATCAAGTATAATTATTCATGAGTTCTTGCTATGACAACATAACAATGTGGTTCATCTAATATATAATATGTACTGCTGATATTATTGATCAGGCTCTGCTGTTTTACTTGCTAAGGAAACAGTATTGCTAGTGGCAACAACCTGTCGAATATCCACAAGGCTTGCAGAATTTTCCTTTTTCCCTTCTTTTGTATGATAATGCATTTTATCTCAGACTTCAGTTGCAAAGCAGAATAGTGCTATCATTTGATATGAGGGAACCATGTCCTAATGCAATAGTAAGGATAGTACTATTCTGCTTTATGCTGTGTGTGTAAGTGTTGTATTACAGTGATGGTTCTGTGGAGACAGAGCGTCAGAAGCACTTTCCCTAATCCTGCTAAAGCAGCACACATGGGAATGATTACTTGCACAAAGCCATGACACTCTGAGTTGTTCAAATCCTTTTGTTCAAAAGAGAGCGACAAACAGAGGGGTAGACAGAGAGCGGGAGACAATAAAAGAAAGTGATTTAATTCAGTAAATGTGACATCATTTTATGTCTAGTTGATCTTCTTGTTGTATGGGTTGCCCAAATGAAGCCTCCACAGTTCTCCATGTTGTTTTGGGTCGGTTATCAGGACAGGGCCGCTGCGCTTTATTTTTAGGCAACAAATCGAGTCAGTTTAAGAAAAGATCCCCCAATTCTAGAGCAATGGAAGTGGATCATTAACGCAGCATGGTTAAAATGTAAAAATTTGTCGGAGGGAAGCACTTCAAAAGACGACCCTATGTGAATTAGAAACAAAAGGTTTCCTTTCATTCTTTCTTTAATAGGGTGTTTTAAACCTGTTTTCTCCTTGGATAGAAACAGGATTTCTGTAATGAGCTGGTGAGTCACTGATTCTCTCGGCTTAATTTTTTTTTTAATTCCCTGCCTCCTCCCTCTTTTTTTCCCTCTTTCTCTCTCTCACTTTATTTCTTGTGCTCACTGTCTCTCTAAATGGGCCAAGGCAACTTTCTTTGCCGTCTACTGGGGGAAGGAAGTAGATTAAGGCTGTTAACAGGCAGAAGGATGCTGATCAGCCTTTCTGGTCTCTGCTCTAGTGCTCGGTCCATACTGTGCTCTCCTCCTCCTGAGGATCCTGGGCTATAGGCTCCCTTTGAACACATTGCGTTTGTTTTGAACTGGCATGCGGTGGAAGAAGTGCTGTTTAACTGAAAAGCCCATTTGATTCGCACAAATATACCCCAAAACGATTTAAAAGTGTCATGCAGAGACGAAGGCAAAAGAAGAGAAAAAATAGAGTGCACTGTCTTCACATCTGCAAACAGTAAGTAGTAGTGAGTAGAAATAAAGCATTGTGCAGACCTGCTGTGTCTATTTGTGTTGCTTATGAGTGAACATGCTGTGATGCGCACACTCTAAAGACAAGGCACACACAAGTACGCTATATTTAGATGACAAACTGCCATAAACCCAGGCTAAAGGGGGAAGAAATAAACAAAAGAGAGAGGGGGGGGGGGAGAAGCAAGGCGGTCCAGAAGCATCCCCTGTCACGGTGCAATCCCCCATGTCCTAATTACACAGGCTTAGAGGAAACGGAGGATTAGCCACTGATTCACCACGCTTCTCGCCTCATCTTCTAATAAGTTCCTTTCTTGTCTCCTTGCCACCCTTTGTGCCACCCTCCATGTCTTTCTCTCCAGGTAAAGGTAGCAAGATATTATTGACTTGCGGCTTTCTCTCTTTCTTTGTTACATCTTGTCGACATGCCCGGCTCAGAGAACATGAGCATGTTTTACTTTCAAACACGTCACCATAAAGAGTCTTAAAGAGGTGTTTGAAACTATTACTCACCTGTGGACCTGTTTTTGAACATTTATGTAGTTCTACATGCTTTCAATATAAGAGAAAACATTTAAAGATTATTGATAGTACAATTTCTATATTTCTTTTTACAGATATTTAAAATATTTTTTGTAATCCTGTATTTATATGACTTTATACGGCTAATGCCAAATGCATATTTATAACCCATTGCAGGATGTTTGTGAGGAATTGTCTTTAAAGTCATCTGGACTCTGGCAACATTAAGATTTTGTTAAATTAAGTTATGATAAACAAATTGTATTGGAGCTGATTAGTGCAGAGTTGTTGTAGAGTTACCCTGTATAAACAATGGCTAATGTTCTTCAATGCTATAGATTTTTCAGATTTATTGTTTGCTAGGTATAAATAGCTTAATGACAGTAGGATAGATGTCTGAGGGCTGTTCCTCTCAGACATCTATATCTAATAGCTTCCCTGTGGCTACTCTCCTGAAATTGCTCCACCATTAAAACACTTACAGGGTGAAAGAAAGAGGAGCGATCTATTGCCAGAGGAAATGTGAATTATACAAGGTCTTAAGTCACAGGTTGGAAAGGAAGACTTTTTTTTCAGGGGGTTGGGAGGATTGTCCGTGGAAAGAATCTGTCTTGACTGACCATACAATATTTAGTGAGTGTCTCTGACTGCTGTGAACACCGAATACTCAGAGCTGCTGCATGCGCGATAATATATATATATATTTTTTTCTTTGTTTATTCTGCGGTTAGCCTTCTTTTCCTTTGTTTCTGTGTCTCCAGCATTGAAAATCTCTTATTGAAGAGCATGCAGAACTTGGCTGAGCAGGTATCTCAAACACAACAGTGGGAACTTTGTCACATGTCAAAGATGTGGTTACAGATAAACAACAGTTTGCCTGTTCTCAGCTCTTTTTTGGCTTTGAATAGGTTCCCATGGCCGTTTATTACTGTGGAACCTGTTCTTCTAGTCTGAGATTTGCCTGTCAACAAACAGAGAAATGCTGACATTCACCTCTTTTTTATCGCATTTGTGCCTAGGCTGACCTTTGCTAACAATTAAGCGGGTGGAAATCTTCAGTAATTGATATTTTTGTCAGGGAGCTCATGGATTGTGTGTGAATTGCAAGTCTAAAACGTGTTCTCAAAATGCACTAAATTCAGGGAAGGCTATTCATATTCGAACTGGGTATATTAATCGAGGTTCATTAAAAACCAATCGATATGTCCTCAAGTTGCCTGCACACTGGCACGGGAAAACTCTAAGTGGTCACTCCGCAAGGACGTCAACAGGCACACACATGTGCGCTCACAAGCAGCAGCGGTTATAAAACCACGTAAATCATTTGCAAACAAATTTGTATTTATAAGGACTGCATCCCACGTTTTACTGCCCTCATTTCTGCTTTGTGTTAAAGGAAAAGTGCTGTTTGAGCACACCGTGTCATTTAAGCTAAGGAGCATCCGCCTGCCCTCATCTACACAACCCACAGACCCTTCTTGCCACCCACTGCACACAGCAGTGCTTGCTCATCATTGATTGGGCTTTGTGTGTTTGTTTTTGTTTGAATATGAGCTTATGCTCCTCTTCCTCTTCCTCTTGGGTTTTTATCCCTCTCTCTCCTATGCATAAAGACTCTTTCCCCAAGGTGTTCTTTGAACAACTTAGCCAGGCATTAGCTGACGGAGGGACTTGTAGCTCATGAGGGAACGCCTGAAGAGAGGACGTGTTTGATCCTAAGATATCTGCCCTTGATTCTGTCTCTCCTGTGCCAGCCACCCAGTGCTCCCCACCGCCGCTGCCAAGCATTTCTGCCTATAAGTCGGCATTCTTATGCCTCCAACTGAGATAAAATCTATCACGCTGGAGAGGACTACCCTTCTCATTGTGCAAAGTCACCCACTGCACATGAAAAATAAAATCTACTCACTCAACATCTCTAAGGTATGCTTTACATCGACTCCACAATTTAGCAGGAACATAAGTTAAAAAGGAGCAAAAAAGTCTATTTAAACATTCAGCTTGCTCCAAATTACCAATTTATATCACATCACAGGCAAAATTTAGTGTTGTTTTTGGTTTCAAGCAGAGCAGTAGACCGGCGTAAAATGCTGGTCCCCTAGCAAACTGTGATGAGTACACCAAAGCAGCAGTTTCATGGAAATACTATTGTTTTCCAGCCTCTTGAAATTAAGTTGGCAAAATATACTGGCCAACTGTAGAGAACAGCCAACGTTCCCAGCACAGCTTTGTTTTAGATTCATAACAGTATCAGATGCAGTAATTCACTTGAGTAATGTCCTCATTTTCAACACAGCAAAACTGTGCAGCTAAAAAGAAATATAGACTGACTTTAATCTGGAAGAAACTAAAGCATAACAGGTCTGTCAGCAACTTAATGACAGAGGCAGCATAAAACCACTTCCACAGATTTTAAATGCATTTACATTAAAAACTATTTCATTAATAATCATTAATTAATACTGCTTTCTTTTATATATAATTTTTTTTCTTGTGTGGCCCCTCCTGTCTACC
This sequence comes from Pelmatolapia mariae, assembly GCF_036321145.2. NCBI lineage: Eukaryota > Metazoa > Chordata > Actinopteri > Cichliformes > Cichlidae > Pelmatolapia > Pelmatolapia mariae. The sequence goes on along the minus strand of NC_086227.1, from coordinate 16,546,311 downwards.
TTGTCAACTGAATTCTTGACAAGATAATGTAGCACAGTCGGCGCACTAAGACCCAAAGTTTGAAATACTCTATTTAAGTACTGTTTTTGGTCGAGCGGCGACCTGAGAAGTCAGATATTTAGCAAACATTAGGCTCAGTCAGAGTGGAGACTCTCTCATCTGTGCAGTCCAAATATTTAGTTACCCTGATTGGCTGAGAATGTGGGAATGTGTGTGCGTGTGGGGTGGGTGGGTGTGTACGGATGGATCAGCTGGGCTAGATAGCAGTAGGTGAGGAGATTAAAAGGAAAATGACACACACACATGCACACCTAAACCCACACTGCGAGCTCCCCCAGGTGAACAGGTGCAGTCATGGTCTGTCACAGATGCTCTGCGCGATTCGTCAGCTGCCATTCCTCCTGTCCACCTTGGGTGGTATGGGAGAAATTCACCACAACACAACCACAAATATACACAAATGCACTGACATTATAACAGATTTTTTTTTTTAGCCTCATAGGCTACTTCTGTAGCTTATAGAGCTGTCTAAAGACTCCCCAGGTGTGACTGAGAGGAAAATGACTGATGAAATTTATGATTTGTAACTTTTTAACAAGTTCTTGAACTTAGGGAGCACTCTAACATGCTATGGATTTTCCCAGTGTTATGTTTTTGCTAGCCGCAGCCTGTGAGTACACCTCCCTCTTGGTTCACCCCTCCCTTCTCAGGAACCACAGTGTGTGACAGTGGGACATTAATCACAGGGCTGGGTAATAAAGCGAGGAGGGATGGGCATGTAGGGCCAGGGGGGCAGGCGTCTGGAGGGAGAAAAGGCTGTTTAGGGAAATCACACCATGCTTTATGACACACACTGATACACAGGCACACTTTTACACTCACAGGTTTCGTTGCACACCCTGTGCACATCATATTGAAAGCATCCAGCCTAAAACTTTGAAAAATTAGTTGAAAAGGAGAAAAAAAAAACAACTCATTATTTAGAGAGATGTGACCATTACCTCTCTATTAGTCACTGCTTTGCCTGCTTGTGTCATGTCATGTGGCCCGGTCCTTGTTAATGAAGTGTTAATTTAGAAAGACTTTCTTTTTGTGAGCAAATGAGAGGGAGTTTTTTTTTTTTTTTGTAATTTAGAAAGACGCGATAGGTGTTTGCGGCTCATTAAAGAATAACACCTTAACTGCTGCTGTGCTGCTGAGGTGAATGGAAATTTCTGTTAAGCTGAAAATGTGAAACAGTAAAAGAGTGTGAATGTATATGATCACTTACTAAATGATAGCATGAGACAGTTCTTTAATCCACTGGTTGTGTAACTTTTCAACCTCTTTTTTTTTTGGGTAACATCATCTTCATTCTTTCTTGGCTTTTAACTCTGGAAATTCAATTGTTATTCATGTAGTAGGTTTATAAAAGGTTCCTGATTATAGATCCTACACTTCTGTGGAACACAGCTTCAGCCTGGTAGATCCTTAAGATCGACCTATTGAACTGACTGAAAGCAGAAAACAATGTAAACCAAACTTTTGGACTATGTAAAGACTCTAATTCAACCATTACTAATATATCAGCTTTAAATCTTCCTCAAAAGACGTATTTTTCTGCGATAATCCTTAAATTCTTAAAAAGTATTTACAGTACATGGATTTCCTTGGAAAACAAGGCCAAGGACAACATCACAGAGGAATTCAAATTGGTGTTAATAAGTATAAGTCATATACAAAAAGTTCTGTTCTAAATTTGATCAAATTTAGCATAACAAAAAAGGGTAATGGCTAGCTTTCAGTTTAGCTAGCTCTCAGAGAGATTTAATGATGTTGTGGGTTACATGGTGTTACTACTGATCATTAGGTCATTTTAAAGAAAATAAAGTTCCTTCATTCAGCTATGTTTTTTTTCTTTTCACCAAACTTATTATCTTATTCTGGCTCATCTCACAAGACTGATGTTGACAAATAAAACAGTGAACATGAATCATGTACTTATTTGCTTTCTTTTGACACATTGTGTCCTTTTGCTATTGCTGAAATATTTCTTAGAGCAGCTTTCTGACTTTTATATCCATTTTAATGTGCTTTTAGCATTGAAGATAACTGGCAGCTACAGAGATGTCCTATCAAAGTCATTGTCGCGCATTCTTGAAATTTTGCCCGTAAGCAAGGCAATTAACCCTGCTAAACGTAGCAGCTCTGTTTCTCTGTTAAGAAAGTATTCACAAGTTTAAAAAAAAAGGTGTGTGTGGAATTAAACCTTTTTGCTGGCAATAGAGGTATAATAAATATCTGATTTCAATAAAGGATTCAGGTCAAGAGTCTACATTATGGCTACAAAGATACAAAAATCAACCCTGCCTGACTCTTGACTTGAAATTTTGATAAGTGTCACAGTCCCACTTTCCCTTGAAGCTGCAGCTGAATCTTACCTCTTCTTTCTAATGATAAGATGTTCTAGTCATCCTACACACTGAGAAATCGCACATTTTTTGCTAAATATGAGTGGATCATCCTCCTGCCTTTCATGGGTTCCCATTTATTTCACAGACACTGTGATTATAAGCTGTACTGGCCTTTTCGAGACTTGAATGTAAGATGAAGTCTAAAAATATATATCTCTTTATAATATCAGTGCCTGGTGTTTAGACCAGTTTTGCAAATGAGTGAACAAAGAAAGATAAAAAAAATTGTCTGTGAATGGTGTAAATATGGATTAATATCTTCATTTTCATCTCAAGGTTTTGATTTTACAACAAATATCTAGAATACCGACTTCAAATTGAGGATGCCAAACGAGTGCAGGTATAAAGTGGTGGAGATATAATTCAGGTAATGTGCTTCCTCGATGATTGGCTAATATAAATAGGAAATATTTATGCTGCAGTATCAGTTCAGATGAGCAGATTTTCAGTCAATCGGTGTAGCTTATATTGAACCACATAATCGCAAGAGAGAACTTGCTGAGCATGCCCCTGGTGGCCATATCAACACAGGCAAATGTGTCCTTGATCCGGACATCTACTGCCCATCCCAGAGAGCTGGTGAAGCCTAGGTGAAGAAGGTGAGAGAAGGAGAGAGAGAGGGAGTGCGAGATGAATGTCACCTCTGCTCTCATATGTCATATTGGTAGTCATAGATATGAGGAGAACGCCTCAAGGTTGAACGTGCAGCTGAGACATGAATAATCTATCAGAGGTTTCCTCCAACTAAACAGAGGGAAATATGTCAAAATGGATTATTTATACTTTAATATACAGGTGTTGAATGGACAATCACGAGACATTGCTGAGGCCAGATGAATTGTTTGTGTCTGGAATTCACGCACTGGTTTGTTAACCAAGCGTGGTTACTTGTATTCCCTGTACGCCGTAGCTTGGTGATGGATCACAATAACAGCGCGTTGTCGTTAGAAAGTGCATTCAGGTTTGTTTTTTTGTTTTTCATGCACAAGCTTTGGACCGAATCATCGATCTTTGCGCTTTGACATGTTGTTTATACTTTCTTACCCAAATCACTTTTTGCACAAAACACAGGCACACACTCTCCCATTTCTCAGTGCGTGCAGACGCATGCACTCACCCCCACACTATTTAAATGTAGTCCGTCTCGTACTGGTCTGGCCTCTGCTTTCCAGCTCACCTTATTTCCTCTTCAGATGACTGCTTCGGCATGGGAAATGTCAAGCTCTCTTTGCCAGCACTGTTTGGCTTCTTCAAACATTTGTGAAGTGTTAAGCTCATCTCTACAGCTTAGGAGGGCAGTCTCTTAGGAATCTAGACTGCTGACCCGCAACACAGCAAAGACAGCCTAGCCAAGTGCACTCAAGCACATCCACTCTGCCTGCTCATTCGCATCAACCAAAGATTGTATTAGTCCCAAGTTTGTGGTCTCTAAAGCAGCACTCTCACCGTGCTGCAGAGGTTCATGCATTGCATAATGGAATTGATGGGGGTAGCGTCGCAGCTCTTAACAGCAATGTTGTCTTTTCACATTTAGTTGGAAATAATAGTGGAATGCTGCTCTTAGTAGCCTCATTTTAACTGCAATTAATGTCGCCTTTAAAACAAAGCCAAAGCAAACACTCTCCTTGGTAACAAATTCATCTAAATTCCACCTACCGATTTGCGTTTCAAGAGCTGAAACCACAACAGGCTTGTTGGACGAAGATAAATTACGCTGATTTTTAAAATGTGCTTTGGTTCCAAACTTAGTGTGCAACAATGAAGAAATCAAGGTTTAAATCATTAACAGTCAGCCAGAGAGGTGAAAGAGGTGACAAGCTGTAATGAAAATGAGCAAGAGAGATGGCTATGTTCAATTATTTCTGTCTGCCACCTGTTCTGCTCTCACTTTTACTGGGCTGTATAAACAGATATGAAAATCCTGTGACTAGAACTGCCTTGCTTCTCTCCCTGGAGACAGCTGCCTTAGTGTTGCATTTCTGCAAGAAATTGGAAATATGGTGTTTACCATATATGGTTCCACAAACAGAAAGAGGCGCATGGCGTATCTCAAAAGTAATATGCAATTAGCTTGAGCTCTTTAGACGTCTGTGCAAATAACCTTTGTATTATACCGGAGACGGCTGTTAAATTTTCCTGTGTGTTATAACATTTGTGAGATTGCCCCAACCTGTCCCTTTTTAAGTTTATGCGTCTTTAACTAATGGCGTGATAATGTTTTTCAGTCACATTTACAGTATATTTCACGGTCACATCTCATGATGATGGGAAACAAGGACCTATTTGTGTTCATTTTATTTGTGCTCTTGGAACTGTTCAGATATTGTCTTTCTGTGTGTCCTCTTGATTTCGTCCCACCCAGCCAATGGAGAAATTCCATTTATTATGGGACAACAGATGCTTTTTTTTGGTTGTTTGTTTTGTTTCATTTTTCACATTTTTTTTTCACTTATGCCCAAAAGGAGGAAAAAAAGTGCTTCTTCTTTTATTATTATTCTTTTTAAAACCAAGTTCTGGATCCGTTTGACACAGGCATGAACACTCCCATAATCAGCCAGAGTGTGCATCCTTCTGAATAGAGATGAAAGCAGGGAACACACACACACTTATACACACATGCGTGCACACGCCAGCAACAAGAGCACACAAATAAACAGGCACAAACACACAGGGAAGAAGCACAAGCCATTTGGCACAGCCTCTCTGTCTAGGGAGGGCTTCAAAGCCCACTGACATGAATTTATGATAACGGCACTATGCCTTTGCCAAACCTCAACTGTTGTTGTTTTTCCTCTTGCTCCCTCCCCATCCTTTCTGTATGCTTTGCCATCCCCTTGATCAGAGCTTTGGAAATTGCTAGCAGGTGTCCCCCAGTCCCCTTGAAAAGCTATGTGCACGTACTATATGTGCATAAGTGCATGTGTTCATAAATATAAGTGTGTGTGCATGTGTGTTTTGATAGGGGGAGCCTGATCGGGCACTTCCTTTTTTGCATCATTTCATTAGGACTGGCTCTAGTTCTAAGACTTAAGGCTCCAACTTCCTGTGCAGCTCAGTTCCATGATACTTCTATGAATCTGCTACCCTCTCCCTGTGTGGTTGTACTCAATTCTGTGCTCACTACTGACATAAATATCACTTTCTTCTCCGTCCACTCCCTCCTTCTCCCTTTTTTTCTCTCTGCAGATGAGGATTGTCTGAACTGTACAGAGGAGTGCCGGGTACTCGGTCATTCTGACCGCTGCTGGATGCCCCAGTTCCCCACTGGAGGAAACCAGGCAGAGGGTATCGACTACCGCAACAATATGTTTGTGCCAGCAGGGATGGAGACTGTGCCAGAGACAGAGACCTACGAGACTGTCAACCCCAATGGCAAGAAAACGTTCTGTACTTTTGGCAAGGAGAGACGTGACCACACCATCCTGGTTGCCAACGTCAAGCCCTACTTGAAGGCGAAACGTGCTCTCAGCCCACTGCTCCAAGAGGTACCCTCAGCCTCCAGCAGTCCTACTAAGGGCTGCTTCACCATGTCTCCCTGCTCCTCAGTCAAAAGCCCCGCCGACGGGGCCGAAGGCAAACCACCTCCGGCCACCTGCTCTGGTCACTATGGGCCTCCTGATGGTCAGTACCTGTCACCCACCAAACAAACCAGAGAACAGGGGGTCTACCCATCCTTGCCTCCTTCAGACCCAGTGGCCAAGGTGCTCGCAGAGGCTCGCTCTAGGATCAGCCAAGAGGCAGCAGGTGAAATGGAGTGTGTCCTGGAGCAGGTGGAGCCAGATGCAAGCCGTGACGGAATGGACGCTGACCAGGTGGTGAGAGACATCGACAAACTATTGCAGGACTGCAGGGGAAGTGAAGCCACTGGCACGCTCAGGAAGTGACACAAAGAACTGCAGCAAAAAGAAGTCAAGACGGTAGAGAGAGGAGTAGGGTGCTATTCCACAAACTCTCTTACCAAAACTCTCACCAAAACAAACTGAAAAAAGCTTAAATGGCTCTTATGACAGGAGCTCTTTTCACTGTATTTGTTGTAAGAAAACACTGAACATTTAATATATCAGTCATTCAGCACCAGTTTCGGTGCTGAGATCCCTACCAACAGAAAGGAACTTGGGAACAAACATCTGAATTCTTCTGAATTTATAAACTCTTATGTTTTGGATTCCTAAGCAAATTGCAGAGGTTCTCGCCTCAGGCACCTCGCAAGCTTATTATCTAAGTGCCCACCAGCTCATAAGTGTGTTGTTCATGGTCTCGTGAAATCCTACACATTTAAGTGTGTAGGTGGATTTCTGTTATGTGTGATGGACATCAAAAACGATCGAAAAAGGACTATTTATGGTCAGAAGCGACAATCGACGCGGACGCAGAAACAAATTCTAATCTGTTTGGGGCAGTCAAAAGACCGAAATCCACAAGCCGACCTTATCCTTTTTGAATTTAATCTAAGTGTTTGGATCCTGTGTCTGAAAAGATTGGTTAATCAGGGGTGTGTTCGCAGGGGTCTGTTATGAACTCGGGGGTCGGAGTGGCTTCAGTGTCCCGCTGAAGGTGAATTATTACCAGTGTAACCATGCTTCACCTGTCATTTGTAGCTACATGTGTAAGCTGTGTCTGTCTCACACCTCTATTTAAATGTTCACGTTGCTGACCGGTGTAGCTGCACGCACACAAGTTTACACACGTGCACTACACTTTGCGCAAACATACGCTGACACACGCACTGATGCCTCACCACACTCAAACAAACACACACACGCACACATAGACACAAATGCTTAAACATAACTGTCCATCTGTGGAATTGTCCTATACATGTACGTCATCAGCTTTCAGTCCCTTGTGTACGGTGAATTATCATGTGTGTGACTCTGCCTTAAGGCAAGTTGTAAAAAAAAAAAAGGGACATTTTTCCTCAACTGTGAAAAGATGATATCTATATGATTATATAGATGACTGTATGTATGAATCCATGTATAGTGTCCAAATATTAACAAAAATATTTATACATTTTGTAAGAAAACGAAAAAAAAAAGAAGACGAAATGAGGAAACTAAACGAAATGTGTCCTGGCGTTAAGGTCGAGAGCGGCGTATTAACTGAAAGAACTACAAAGGACACTGCCATTGTTTCGAAGACAAATATCCAAAAATATAAGCGAAGAAGAAAATGTCCCTTCACATTCTCACTATACATAATATCATTATATGTGTAAATGTATCCAATTTAGATGTGTTTACATCAAAAAAATTGACATATTTTTTATTGATTTTACTGCAATTTCTGTGCATTTGAGCCAAATTGTTATGTGTACAAAAGCTATATTGTGTATTTTATTAAATTAATATATAGTTGTGTTGCAATATACTTGGGCTTATATTGTATTTGGCAAAAGTTGCCTTAGTAGCTGTCGAACTCTGTGAGTTTGCTTTAGTTTGGGTTTTATGTTGGTGTTTTCTCTTTTGTTTTGTTTTTTTCCATCTCTATTCTGCATCTTTGCAGGCTGGCTTCAGTGCTTTTGAGATGTCGCCTCTTTTTACCCTGAGATCCAGCTGGATCAGATACAATAACTGTTGAAAGCTTCATGAGCCAGCTGATCTAGAATACGGTTCGAACCAACGACAAAAAGCAACAACCACAAGAAAAAAACAGTTCAAATATTTTTACTGAGCAGATTTTTACAGGGCAGCTATTTTCTTTAACTAGTATGCGTATTTTCTGTTCATTATGTTTTTACTTTATCTCCAAAAAAAGAAACCTGCCATATGGAAAGTGGAGTGGTTTCCTTGGTGATCATAAAACTGCCTTACTGTCTCTGCAGAGAGCTTGTTGTATCTGTGGAGCTTGTGACTGCTTATAAAGCCCTGGTCCACCAGAATGTGCATTTTCTATAAAGGACCAAACGAGGTTCTTTTTTCAGCAGTCTGTGTTGTTTATGTATGTACTCAATACCTGTTAGAATTATCATACTTTGCAGAGAAACTTGACATCTAAAATTCTATCTGAAGTTCTCTTTTTTTTCCTTTTTTTTGATGTCTTTGCTGTTTAGGTACATGGTTTTATAGAGCCATGTGACTTCGCATTCAGGCTTTCTTAAGAGGAATAAAAAAGATACAGACATTTATTTTTGAAAAGATTTTGGCACATTTCGGCCACTCTCTGAAATAATAGCGGGAGGTGCTTTTTCTAATATTCTCTGGCGGTAAAATACACAGAACAGTAGGCTACTAGATTAGATGTGTTTTGGAAAAATGTGACCACAATCACCAAATGTATGTGGAGATGCAGCCATGAGAGGGAACAGTGACTTCAGATCCATACAACTCCTGGTGCGTTTAACACCGGGAAGAGCTGAATGGGAATCTCAACAGCAGATATAACACCCTCGGTCCTGTGAACACATCACATCCGAGTTCTTTTGCTTCCTTTTTCTTAATTGAGATGCATGTTTGGACATTCTCTTGTCAGTCTGCCATTTTGTTGTACCTACTTGCCATGTTTTTTTTACATTTTGTGCATTCTACCCTTCATTTGCTTACTTTTCTCCTCCTAAGCCACTGGCTTTCTCGCCTCTGTGGAGCAAAGTATGCGTTGCCTTTTTCTCCTCTCTTTCATCTGTAGAGTATTTGGTTTCGTCTTACCCTTGCTCTTTTTCCTGGGAGATGGCAGAGGCTGTTTTTAGAGAGGGCTTGGAGGATTTTGACGGAGGAAGAAAATATTTATGGCTCTTTTTAAATGAGTTTTTTTCCTCTCTCCTTGTTGTTATCTCTCTCAAATATCTGGATAAATCAAGCAAACCTGACATTCACAACATACAAACAGTTAAAATGTGCTGTTCTACGAGCACGCTACAACTGTGATCCATAAAAAAAGTCTTGTTACACACACATACACAAAAACAACACCGAGGCACTTCAGCTACACACTGCCTTTTATTTAAATGCTAGCCCCTTGGAGGTAAAGGCTCAAAGAGAGGGCAAAACACTACCCAGACAAATGTGACACTTCCACACTTGTCTTCATGCTTTATTTTTCTTTTTATCTCTTTGTGCTCAGTCTTCATGCTCGAACAAGCATTCTGTGCGTGTGTGTGCGCGTGCAGAATTCACTTTCATGCCTTCATATTTTGACTAAACACTCCCTTTCTTCCTTGATTTCTGTTCCTTCTTTTCGAGAGGTTTAATTCACCCTTAAATTAAACCTGTTTTGTTGCACTGTCTCTTTCTTTTTTTTCTTCTTTTTTTTTTACTTTGACATTCACTCAACAGCAAAGGTCAGAGGTCATCCCAGGATTCTTGAGCCCGGCTGCTGAAAGTGCTGTCCCCTCTAATGGCGTTCCACAGGCCCAGCCACTGTCTGTGCGCTCCCAAACGTGAGGGCAAATGGGGAAATGAGCTGGGTTCAGTGGACAGAAGGTATTCTTTAAAGCCATGGCCCCTCTCAGGCTTTTTGCTGTTTAATAAAGCAGAGGCTGCTGCTGAGGTCAACACATAGTGGGAGGTGGAGCACAATGTAAGGCCTTTCATTGTTGTCTAATTACACACTGTTGGCATCGTACACTGTTAGCAGTGCATTACTGAACTCTAGAGTGGGTTATTTTTGCCCACTTGAGACTGTTGGTTTTATCAAGTGATTAGGACAGGGCCTTGTTGAATGTGGCTAACCACCTCTGGTCTCTGACTCACACCGACGCAGGTGCACATGGACTCAGACAGCCACTGCTTCACACACACAGACAACATGCCTTTTTTTTTTTTGGTAGTAACAGCAAGCACCCAATGTTTGTCAGTGTTGTCCCCTCACCCTCCAGGCCCGCACTGATAGCATAGGACTCCACGCTACAATGGGCAGCTGGTGAAAAGACCAGAGACATTCATTTGTATGGATTATTTCAACTGCTATTGTCTAAAGGCTGTGTTCATTGTGATCTATCTGGAAAAAAAAAGAAAAAAAAAGATGAAAAGTTCAAATAAAAAAAGCAATTACTAATAACGTTTGCTCTTGTCCTTTTATGAGCCGGTTGAGGATTGGTTAGTCGCAGCTTTGTTTTGATTTCCCTTCGTCTCCCGAGCGATAACCTCGCACGTGCGTCCACGGGAGCCAATCTTTTTCTTGTCAAATAGAAATGCATTGTTTACTCAGCGAGTGCCAGATTAGTTTGGAACAGATAAAAGACTTCAGAAATATTTCCAATTGTGTTCTTCAACGTTAAATTCACATGCGCAGAGCAAATCCTACCAAAGTACACACACATAGAAACTTGCTGTGGGCAAATGATCCTCGATTCATTACATTAGTTCACATTTTCACCACATAAAGATTACTGCTCATGCCTCTTTTTCTTTTTTTTTCTTAAATTGCTTAGAGGCAAATAAATTGGCGGTTGAAATTATGTCTACTACTGCTTCTCAAATAAGATTTTGTATTCTACCCTTCAGCTAGATTTTCATTCAGAGGCCAATTTGAAGCCTTTTCAACACTGGTCTGGTTAGATATACCACATTGCTCCCAAATCTGGTTTGCTTAATTCCTAATTTGTTTGTGTGTTATGTTAGAGATGCTCCGAGTGGCAGGTTTGACCTTCTTTTTAGTGTTTAGTGTAGACAAACTTTTTTCTTTCTTTTGAACTGCTGACTGGTGCTTAAAGTATTATTGCTTTGAAATGGGTTTTTAATGTCTTATTTCAGTGTTTCCCAATACAAAATGACAGACCATGGGAGCTAATGATACACCATTACATTTATCTAAGGAAACTATTCCATCATTACTGTTTAATTGCAGAAGTACATATGGCTCTTTGTGTTTGCGACTCCACGGATCCATCAGCGTACTGCTGTCTAAGGATTCGAGTCAGTAATTTTCCAGACTGCGGTACTTCTAAGCATTCACACGGAGATGTCCTACAACCTGAAAGTGGATCATTTCTCAATGCTGACGTGATAAAATATCATGATTTTTTTCCCCACATGCTTGCTTTTTGTATTCTAAATACGCTAAAATGAATTGTATCAGTAATATCGATGTGTGCAACATTTCAATAACAAAAAAAAACTTTTTTGAATTGGACTCAAACAAACTCTTTTTATTTTGGCCACAGAGAGAGTGTTTTACTCCAGCCTGGATTTACAGACCATTGGTATGCACCAAGGCTTTTTTTATGTTTTTCATCTAACTAGTTGCCTCGAGGCAGATATTAATTAAAAAGATAGTCGAGGCGCTCACACACAGCTTGTAGGACTGCAGTGGCTGTACACGCATCGCATGGTTGTCTCATTTGGCCCAGTGATAAGAGTTTCCTTTCAACCTAAAGTGTACCTTCAAGCCAATCATAGCATTATATTATATATGCCAATCGTTTCTAATCAGAATTTTTCCGAACTCACACAAGTTGTTATTGAAACTGCAGTAAAGTGCGAAACAGTAATGATGTGATGGAATACGCGATAGGTAGAAGCCACAAGTGCGCAATGTGACCGTTACTGAGCTAAAAGACACCTTTCAGTGTCTGTTAGTACATTGTGTACACTGTATTTCACAGCATGCATGAGTAAAAAAAAAAACTGATGTCAAAGTGAGGACAGAATCATAAATTCTATTTATAGCTTCAGTTCTAAGAACAGGAACATGGTGTTTCTATTTGTTTGATTGTTTGCTCATTTAGTTATATATAGTGACTGCAGTCACTAAAATGAGTTTGTGATTTAAGCCTAACACAAGATAGCAAACTCATATTTCAGCATTTTAATCAAGGTCCTTGATTCAAATAACTGTGCTGATGGGATTTAATCAAGTGCTGTTCTGTACTGAGCTGGCTAAAAGGGCAAATGGAGAGAAGATCTTTTCAACATGAAGAAAAGAAAATATTCATCATATTCTATTGTTAAAGGACAAGGATCCTCCTTTCATTTGTGGTCAGGAAGGTACTGCAAATTGAAAATATGTGCGTTATGTGTATGGCTGTAACTGTGTGTGTGTGGTTTCATAAAAGAGACGTGAGGGACACTGGCAATATAAATGCATGCCTCACAACACAACCCTGTCACCTAAAAATGATGTTCCTATACAGTTAAACTGCTTTCCTTTCTTGTGCTTTCCCAGCTTCAGCTTTACTGGAGTCAGCCAGAGAAGGTTGTGTTGGAGGGCAGGTTTACAAAGTACAACACCTTTACCCCTTAAATAACAGTAATTGTGGACTCTTTTTTTTTAAAACCAGATGACCTTTTTCTAACTTTCCTTATTTCCATTATATAACCTAGCAAAAACCAGCGCTACAGGCTGTTTCTGCATTAAACTCAGTTACAGCTGAGAAAAAGAAAATGTTTATTTACTAACAATTTGGAAACGTTAGAAATGCAGTAGGAATGTGTAACTTAGGAGAAAAGAAGGAATGGCAATGGCCCCATTCTGTATGTGTATATCATCATTAGCTATTTACGCTGATTGTTATACATTTCTTTTCTGTTATTCGGAAGCATCAATGTACCTATAAATCATTAGCCTTAATAGCTTCATTGCCACCAAATTACTACTAAATATGATTTAAACATGACTTCATTTGAATACTTTTGGAACTGCTCACGATTCTTTGACCATAGCATGCAAATGTCCGGAAAAATTCCCGTTTCTCTGCCATCTGTTGTGACCGTTTTTCATCCTCAGTTAATGTTAAAAGTGTGGCAGATGAGAAAAATAAAACTTGCCAATTGTTAAAACTTAAACCCTTTGGTGCCCAAACATGTTTGTTCACTATCTGGCCTCGATCGCGCCGTTCTATATACAAATACACAGGAAAAAGAAACTGCACTTTTTATTTGAAGTAAATATTTTAATCAGCCACCATATGTTACAAACCTAGGACAGTGACACAATTTTTCAAATTTTGTCTCTCTACATCCCAAAGTGATTTTAAATGAAGTGCAGACTTTCAGTTTTAATTCAAGGGGTTTAACAGAAGTATTGCATTCACATTTTAATTTATTTTGTCCCACTTTCAGAGGCTGAAAACTAACATAATTTTAAATATGAGCGTTTGTTTTTACCACTTGGATAAAAATCCAATGACCGCCTGACGTCTAGAATCCACGGGTATCACCAAAATCTGTTTTTTCTCCAGTTGCTGCCTGCTTGTTTGTCTCGCTGCCTTCGTTTTTGTCTTCAGTAACTGAAAAGCATGCTCTATTGGGTTGAGATTAGCTGGCTGCCTGGGTCACTGAAGAATATCCCATGTCTTTGCCTTGAGAAAATTTGGGGTTGGTTTTGCAGTATGCTTTGGCTCATTATCCATTTATACTGTGAAGTGCCATTCCATTTTTGTACACTTTAGGAGTCAACCTGTTACTTTTGTCATCAATAAACATTAGTGAGCCGGTTCCCCTGGCAGCCATACATGCCTGTACCATAACGCTGCCTCCACAATGTTTGACGGTAATGTGGTAGGGTTCACATCATGAGCAGAATCTCTCCTTCTTATCAGTCCCAATCATTCTGGTACAAATTATATCAAGCTGATTCTTTCCAAATGTTTTTCCAGAACTGTGCAGCCTCTTATTGATCCTTTCTGGCAAAGTCTAATCTGGCCTTCCTGATCTTGAGTATAACCAGTTGGTAAACCCTCTTTATTAGCATTCATGATGAAGTATCCTGATTGGAGAATGATACCCCTACCTCCTTGAAAATGCTCCCAACTTGGCTAAAAAAATAAAGGGGTTTCCTTGACCAAAGAAAGATTTCTGTGATCCTCTGCTTTTATTGTTTTGGGGGGGGGGGGGGGGGGGGGGTGGTAGCCTTGTGATGGCCTCCTTAATTTGCTTCAACATCTATTTGGACCTCATTCCAGTGAACAGCTCCCAAAATGCAAGTTCACCAACTGGAGTTTTTTATCTGCTTAATTTGTCATGAAATAATGAGGGAACAGGCCTCAACTGGCTATGAAACTGCTGTCAGTCAAATGTACAATTAGTTTTGAGCCTCTGAAAATGGGAATATGCATGAAAATAACTGTAATCCATTCACATTTTGCAAAACCCCTGCAATTAAAGGTAACAGTCTGCACTTCAATCAGATCTTGATTGTTTGATTTAAAATCCACCGTGGTGTCGTCCAGAGACAAAATTACAAAGACTGCAACATTGTGTAAATACTTATGGACCTGACTGTACTTATTACTGCACCCAGCACCTTAGACTGTCGGTTCTCTACACATGAAAACCCTCCTTTCAAGTGTGTAAGTGTCCAAGTGTTTCTTACCCGGAGCAGAATCGAAAGCAGCAAAATAATGGCTCTAGACAGCTTCTGTGAAGGGGCCAGCTCACATCAGTGAGGGAAAATGCTAGATGAAAAGGTCAATAAGCAACACGGGAAACTTAATATGAAGTAGACATATGAATTCCATCACATGGATTAGCGCCCCTGGCAAAGTGCAGGACTGACTGACACTGCTGAATCAATTCATAAATATCCAATGTCTCATGTGTAAGACACTCAAGTGTTAAGAGGACCTTTCACTAAATGCCACCTAGACTTTTAAAGCAATGCTGTTCACCTATTTTGTTTCCCATTATGGGTATTATGATTACTTCTTTTACTTCATTTTATCTCATTTATTTATTTATTTTACTTTTTGGTGTTTCAGCTCAGGTTTGAGAACTCTGAAGTTGTTGGAGTCTCTGAATTTCTTGCAGTTTCACTACCTACTACTGTACATATGGATGTTTGAACATGTGATCTTTCATGTTTGTTCACATTTATAGCAGATAGAAAATGGTGCGTTCCACTAAACACCTGCAGTATACTGCTGCCTGTAATCTGTAAATCTGTGGACATGATGACAATTTCCTTTCACTTCCCTATTGCATTATGCTCGAACCGTTATTTTAACAGTCGACAAGCAAGCAATTCGGTTGTTAGGCTTTGCGGCTTTGTTGATAGCTTGCCACAGAGGCCATCACAGAAAGGATGTATTGGATGAAAGAGAAGACAGATACCTAAATGGCTGGATGATAACAACAGGATGTGATTTGGACAGAATGTCAGGAGGGAACAGGAAGGTCAATATTACAGTAACAGAATATGACCTTCGGGATATTCTTCTTACTACTGAAGCTTTTCTCCTTTGGCAGAGCTGCACCATTGATCCTATGCTCTAATATCAATTAGCCATGCCATCATTAACTGAGCCTTACCACAATGTCATTTTGACAATGTTCCTTGGAATATATCCTGAGCTACCTACTCAGTGAACTCTATATTTAAACTTTCTTTGTCCAAGAGTCATCTTTGTGAAATAAGTTCCCGGGTAGGGCTTAAAGGCAAGGTTAGAAAACTTTAAAAAGAACAGGCATCATCCAATCTGAGGTCAGCGCAACACAAAAAACAAAGCGTGCACAACGCTGAGTTAAATTTCACTCAAATATGTATGCAGGCAGAAAAGCAAACACACACACGCATACTGAAGTGATTCCGTACAAACTCCAATTATGTTTTGTTGCACAATAAATCTCATGATAAGGAAAATAAATTAGTGGGGCAGATAATTAATTTTAACTAGCTTGTGCTCTTTATCTGCCATATTGACTCTCTTTGTTAAAAGTAAGAACATGAATGACATTTCCAAGCAATTATACAAATCAGTGCTACGAGTTCTGTCTGGTCTGTGGGCTTTTTCCTCGCCGGCACTGCTGCTGTCCTGAAGTGGCCTACGCAGGGTAGTTGGTAGAGGGTGTGGTAGAGAAATACATGGCAAACCATTGAACAGAGATCCACTGATCCAGTGAAAATATGCTTTGCAGTTTTAAACAAAATGTTACACATTTCCTGTCATCTATAGAGTGGAGAATTTATGGCAGCTCATTGAAAGTCTATCTGCATGAACTGCATGATGAATGGTTCTACCAGGAAAATTCTTCACTGTGTTGGCTTAAGGCTTTGGCCTTGAAACCCAACTGTCCGCTGAAAATCTGTGAGACATTTGTCTGTTGGCACATTTTCAATTGTTCTATTTCAGTCAAACCACTGGCTTTGGTATGCTATAGCGTAAACAACAATGGCAACTGGCAACTTTTAGTCGGATGAAAGCCCCATTCCTCTGCCTTGCACCATTGTTTTCAAAGTTTATGTATATCCAGTATGAGCACAGCAGTGGGTATCATGCAGGGATGTCGGCCCCTCTCTGAACTCAGAGGCATGGCTGACAAAGGCGATTAAAGCCTCTGACAGCATGCCTGCATATGATTAGACCATCCTTTAGAGCTTTGAACCCCCCCCAACTCCACCATCAACTATTCCCCAAACTTATACAATGAAACACAATGAATACGCAGTCCACATCTAGGAGTGAGAAACTGAACGATCAAATAAGAATCAGCAAGGGAAAAACAAACAAAGAGTTGCTAAATAAGCAGCGCGACAGACAGAGGCCTTTTCCTCGGCTAATGGCTATTGCAAATAGAATGGGCCTTGTGGGATTTAAAGGGCTGCGGCTGACAGTTAAAGCAGTCTAAAGCTGATCTACAACAAAGTGAGAATGTGATGAATCCGCACAGCACCAACCTCGACAGGATGAGAGGGTGTAAATAACAGGCACTCCCCAGAGATGTGTGCCACATAGCACAAAGGCTCCCTGGTTTGGGTGTTTGATTTGTTTGACTGCTATCTGACATTTACTTAACCAGTTGCACGGAAATTATCTTAAAAGATTCTCAGTTTGGCTCAACAATAGTAAAAGCATTTTACCATTTGCCTATCTGTGTTTGAGGTGCCACTGCACAAATATCTGCACTGCATATTAAAATATCTTGCACATAACAGGTAATGCACTGCACATACAGTATTTTGCCTGTATTTGGGCGGGGGTAGTAATTCAACTTTATATGAAAGCGCAATTTAACACTGAAGCACTGCTGCGAGCTGCGCATTAGGAGTCACAGTTAAGTCATGTTACCCTTAGGTTATCCGTGAAAAAAACATTAGTGCATCTCCATTTATGTCTCTTTCTGTTCTTATCTGGTCAAACATCCTTGCCATCACATCTCCGTTACCTTAATGGAAAACATTAGAGATGCCCTTCTAATGTTTCACCCTTCAGATATACTGCTCTTTTCCTGCCTCTCTTTGTCTCTCTCCTCCTCCAGACCACCCAGCGAGCGAGTTACGTTGAGTGTGTAACTGTGCATGTGTTGTGCATCTGGGCTAGTGTTACAGCTCAGATCACAGCCCAGTGCACATCTGAACACCCTGTTTTCGAGTGTCAGTTGAGTGGCAGGAGGATAGTGACAGTGCTGTCTCAGATCCTCTGCCTGTGTGACACAATGTGCCTGACACCCGTTTACAATAAGGTGACACACTGTGTGTCAAAGCATGCGAACGGGGATAAATTAATCAAGCCAAATGGCTCATTTTGAGTCTAGAACTCATGTGTAGTTCTAAGTTGATTAATGTATCAATTTATTGACCAGATGACTGCTCAACAGATGGCACTATTGATAAAACTATTGATTGCTTTCACACTAGATTCACATACCCAAGCTGCTTAGCCCATATTTGCTAATGAGACACATCAATATCTCATACCAGTGTTTTGCACATAAACATATTTCTACAGAAAAGGAAATAAATTCCTTCTAAAGGAGAAACTAGAAACAAAGAAGCATTGGAAAACATTATCATGACCTTGTTTTTCTGCCTCTACGGTTTGTATAGCAAGTCTTATATGCATATACTGTATTATGTAAATGCATATAACATGTATTTCTTCTAACCATAGAGTGATCAGTCTTACTTGTCAGTAATTACCATAATGAAGTAGCTTTATATCTTAATCATAGAGGTGGCAGATTAGACCACACAAAAATGACCACTTCATTTGTATTCATATGACACCTAATCATAATCATAAGTCATTTCAGTGCAGTTTACCTACAAAGGTCAACAATACAGTACGAGACAATATTATAGGAGAAATACGATTATTCCCCTTTGAGCATGCACTTGGAAACAGTGGGGAGGAAAAATATCCTTTTAACAGGAAGCAATCCTCAGCAGAACCAGCCACAGGGAGGGTAACCATCTGCCTTCACCAGTTGGGGTGAGAGAGACGCAGAGTGAGAAAAGATGAAAACTTGAGAAACAACAAACAATGAACACTTGGCAGGGTGGTGGAGCCAGTAACCACATATCAGAAACATGCAGTTCTGGAGGCAGAGATACCTGCAGAAAGAGACAGGGAGAGGGCGAGCAGAGAAGCAAGAACTACTTCAGAGAGAGGAAACAAAGGTGCAATAGAGGATCACTGGGTCATTGAACTGACAGCAAATCTTATTTGATTTATAGATATGTGAACTGAAACTCAAATATGATGTTTTAGAACAGTTCTAATAGAGATGAAAGAAATAAAAAATTGTAAAAAATATGTTAAGATGAACTTGGAAAAGCAAATAGCCTAAAAAGGTGACAAGTTGGGTCTGTGTAACATGTCCAGTGACAGGGATTCAGATTTCGTGAAGCACAGAAGGACAGATATGACGTATAATTATATTTAAAAATAAAAGTGTGGCATACATTTAAACGACAACACCCTTTTTAATTTTAGTGTGACAAACTGAACCATGTGATCAAGAAGCATAAATTATAAAATAAAAAAGGGGAATTTTGCGCTGATCATGTTGTCCATTCATCACCTCCAAGGTCATTTTGACATGCAAAAACTCTTTAGAGGGCCAGATGGTTCAGACCTGATGTACATGAACCGTTAAATTTTCAAAGGTTGAGATGGTGCCACGAGTGGCAAAGCTGCATCTGGCATGGTAGTGAGAGGCCTGTGTGGTATCTAGACCACATCCATTCCTGATGGCACCAACCACAGGGGTACAGACTGATGCCCAGTGATGACTAACAGGGTCATTTAAAGCATTTCCCAATGCCTGCCTGTATGTATGGTTATATATATGTCCAGTGCTTATCTGTCATAAAAACAAAATACAAATATTTTAGAAATCTATCAAAAACTTCTTTGAAACTATAAATTGTAGTTTTTTTGTTTTGTTTGCTTTTTAAAGAAAATAACTAATCAAATTCAAAACTTTACACCCAAATTTGCACCGGCATACTGGACTTCTTTAAAAAAAAAAAGTCATAAATTAATCAAGCATAACATTCAACCACTAAAAATATTTTTTTTCTGTTCTGAAATGCAAGTATATAACCAATTTAGCGTATTAATTAAAAGAATAATCATGTGTTTTACTATTTTGTCTGCTTTTCTTTGGGTGAAACAGTTAATATGAAAATTAATGGATAACAACAACAATAATTATATTTTAGCATTATAAAAATCATTTTTATCAAAGAGTTTGAACATGCTGGTAGATTAATGATTATAGAAACAAATATACTTTTGGTAATTACCAGCACTGTTAATTTAGGGCAGCTGTGACATAAAGTTTACATGAGGTGGTAGTTTGTAGCGTTGTATGCATGAATTTGTAGGAATAATGTATGTAACACTACCAATCAAAAGTTTAGACACACCTTCTTTAATGGTTTTTCTTTATTTTTAGCAAGATATATGGACTTATATAGCAAAGGAAAAATTGATAAATAACTCTAAATATGTCTTATATTTTCCTCAAATTCCTCAAAGTAGCCGCCCTTTCCTTTGTTGACAGCACTGTAAACCTTTGACCTTCTCTCACTTCACAGATGTACCTCGTTAGGGTTCATTTGTGGAATTTCTTGCCTTCTTAATGGGGTTGGGACCATCAGTTATGTTGTGCAGAAGTCAGGTTGGTACACAGCTGACAGCCCTATTTGACAAATGTTAGAATTCATATTATGGCAAGAACCAGTCAGCTAAGTGCATGATGACCACCCCAGGAAAGGAAGACTGAGAGTCACCTCTGCTGCTGACGAGTCACCAGCCTCAGAAATGGCGAGTTAACAGGACGTCAGATTAGAGCCCAAATAAATGCCACACAGAGTTCCAGTAGTAGACACAGTAGTAGTAGACACATCTCTACATGAACTGTTCAGAGGAGACTGCATGAATCAGGCCTTTATGGTCAAATAACTGCTACGAAACCACTACTAAGGAAAACCAGCAAGCACAAGAGATTTGTTTAGGCCAAAAAACACAAGGAATTGACATTAGACCAGTGGAAATCTGTGCTTTGGCCTAATGATTCCAAATTTGAGATCTTTGGTTCCATCCGCCGTATCTTTGTGCGATACAGAAAAGGTGAACGGATGGTCTCTACATGCGTTGTTCCACACCGTGAAGCATGGAGGTGAAGGAGTGATGGTTTGGGGGTGTTTTGCTGGTGACACTGAACCACCATGGCTACCACAGCATCCTTCAGTGAAATGCCATCCCGTTAGGTTTGCATTTAGTTGGACCATCATTTATTTTTTGACATGACAATGACTCCAAACACACCTCCAGGCTGTGTAAGGACTATTTGACCAAGAAGGAGAGTGATGGAGTGGTGCACCAGATAACCTACAGTTTCCTAAATCCAGTCAACATGGTTTGGGATGAGACGGACCGCAGAGTGAAGGCAAAAGGGCCAACAAATGCTCAGCATCTCTGGGAAATCCTTCAAGACTGTTGGAAAACCATTTCAGGTGACTACCTCATGAAGCTCATGGAGAGAATGTCAAGAGTGTGCAAAGCAGTAATCAAAGCAAAGGGTGGCTATTTTGAAGAATCTAAAATATAAAAAATGTTTTGAGTTATTTCACACTTTTTTGTTTACTACATAATTCCTGTGTTTTCATTCATAGTTTTGATGCCTTCAGTGAGAATCTACAATGTAAATAGTCATGAAAATAAAGAAGAACCATCAAAAGAAAGTGTGTGTCCAAACTTTTGACTTTTTTTGACAAACTTTTTTGGTAGTGTATGTGTGTAGCTTTGTTTTAAGCTATATTCATACTGGGATGATCATATTGATTAAAAACAAATAATTTCAAAATACCTTGTAATAGTGAAAGTAATAACCAGATACAATTAACTAAGGCAAGGTAAAAAGGTTATAATAGCCAATGGAAATATCTGGATAATATTAGAAAGCAAGGTAAAATCAATACCAATAGTATTACAAGAAGTTAATAACATTGTGGGGATGTTTCTAATAATTAAAATGCTTTATTAGTACAAAATTTGGATTCCAAAATGGTATCATGATGACATATTACAGTGATTTTTTAAAAATTGAATTTATTTTTTATTTTTTTTATTTTTTTACATTATAGACTTTTAATCTGAATAATACTGCAACTTCGTACCTGGAAATACTTGTGGTAGCCTTTCATAAATCAAGCCTGTAAATTGGTAAATATTAAATTACATTATGGGGAACCAAAAATCAAAAGTCCTAAGGCAAATTGCTTCTTTAATTAGCACAGCCCTTTTTGGTTATGCTGGCATAATTGGATTTTTTTTAAAAATAATCAGTCAGCCTTTTAACACGATATACTTGAGTTAACAACACACTATGGTGCTTGAAAATGGGTCTTTATTTGTGTCAGGGTTCTGGGTCTGTGCGACCCAGGATCCCTGGGCAGTCATGGACCTGTGATATTGTATGTATATTTTGTATTGCTGTCCCTCGTTTTCCCTGCGTGTAGATATATGTGTGTATATGTAGGTGTGGGTGTGGCCCTGGCAGGTGATTGGTCACGCCTGGAGACCGTGACACACCTGCAGCTGATCAGGCCTCGTCGGAGGAGCTACTTGAGAGTGTGGTGGAGCTCTCTCCGACGCGGGATCATTTCGTGAGACTTCCCAAGGATTGCTGGACGAGAGGGCAGCAGGCACAGTATACACGGGCACGAGGGAGCGGACACACGGAGCACAAACACTGGGAGAAGACACGGAGTGGAAGTCGGGGACACACGGGAATGTATTGTTGTGTATCAGTTTCGTCACTGTAAATAAACGGACTGTTTACACACAGAGCACCGCGACTGGGTCCTCCTTTCTCACTTCCCCACGGTTTGCCCTACCAAACCGTGACAATTTGTATTATTGTAGGGTCTTTACCTTACAATATAAAGCGCCTTGAGGCCACTGCTTTTGTGATTTGGTGCGATGTGAATAAAACTGAATTGAATAACTACCAATTTCAACATTTCTGGTCATTCTAACTTTAAATGCACAATTACATTCCACTGACCTCAATTAAAAGTAACTCTTATCATCACACTTTCAGAACCTTGGCATTTTACACCCAAAACTGTCTGTGTAGATCGTCCTTGGAGAAGCTAAATATTATGATCGCAGTGAAGTGGCATTTCACTCTGTACCTATAGCTCAATGAATAGGTATTTTGCACATTAAATTGCATGAGCTGCCAGTGTGTATGGAACACAAAACTTTCCCTTGGAGAGCACACAGCACTCAACAGACGACTGCTTGTTGTCACACATAGGTTATGTAGGCCAGGATATGTAGACTGGAGAGTACACAGAGTGAGAGAGCACTCAGTACCTCCCCCTAAAAACTGTTCATAAATACTGCAGCGTGACGCTTTGTCTTGCTGCTGCACTAAACCTACCCTCACTTACAAGACAGCTGTGCTTTGGCAATGTTCTTCCCAGCCAAATACAGCATACAGCCTGACAGCCACCATATATTCAGTTGTATAGTTGTTAAAGTTTAAACGCTTTTACTGTCACGCCAATACAAAAACACGGTAATGTACTTCCCCACAAGCATGAGATGTAGAAATGGAAAAAATAGGGTGTGTGAAGCCCTTGGAGATGAGAGTTTGAATATGACTGATGAGACTGCACAGACCCACAAATCTGACATCTTTACTTGTGGAATTGCAGCATTTCGCCGGCATTATTTATCTAGTTTGCACAGGTGACAGCATAAAGCTTTACATGCAGAGTACAGCTCCGTGGCGGAAGCGGAGATGTTGTGCTAAGCTCTTTAAGGTCACAGCAGTTTCAAATAGCAAAGAAGGTGAATCACACAGCAGACACACCTGATTAAAAACTTAAACCTCTCTGCCTGCAGGAGATGTTGCTTCGTTAGAAAAGGTGTAATTTAGAGAGGTGGGAGAAAAAAAAAGTCTGCTTTTGACAGGCGAATGTTGGTGAGGTTTGCTTTTCAGCACGAAGCCTGACACTTGTTTACGCAGTAAATTCAAAACTGTCCAGCTTAGAACGTGATACAGCTGCTTATTTGGATGGAAAGTACCCCATAAAAACATTTATTTGCATAAAACCTTTGATTTAACACAGATGAATGCGCAGAAGAAAGCAACAGCCGCTTTGTTGAGATTAGAAGACTTTATTTGTCACATTAGTCAGAATTACCTGTGTTGGTGTCAGCTGTGTGGAGAAGGAGCAGCGCAGGAGGTATGGGGAGAGGAAAGGTGAGAGAGAAGCACTGTAGGGAAAGTACACAAGGGGGGGGAAAATGAAGAAAGAAAAAAGAAAAGGAAGAAAAAGGTGCAATCATTCAGCGCCTCATTGCCTTATAAGGTGCTCCCTCACCTTCTCCTACTGATAATAACTATCTTTGCACACTGTGAGCCACAGGAAAGAGGAAAAGCTCCCTTTGCTCCTGCTTCCTACTTCCTAGGAGGGCTTGATGTGTTGGAGAGCATCTCTGCTGGACTCAACCTCTTCTCTCCACAGTGTGGTGGCTGGAAAGATGTCTACTACAGCAGCTGGAAGTCTGTTGTGATGAGGGAGGGCTGTGGAGTTAGATAAACTACCCACTGATGTCTGCTTCAGAAGGCAGCAGGCTCTGTGATACAGCCACTCACACTAACAGACTGAACTCGACTGAGAGACAGACAAAAAGATTAAAGAGGTGGCGTGTGTGGAAAGGAGCCTGTTGACTATAATATCTGTTTGTCATCTGGTGCATCTTCTAACTTCACTTTTTGATTGAGGCGCTCGTGAGGTTCTGTGCCAGAATTGTAGAGGTCACTGTAAACGCTGCATGTAAACAAAATGGAGAAGAGAGGGCAGATCATCAAACAGTCTCCACTCACATGTCCTGATTCTTGTTTCTGTCTTGGCTGTTTTTTCCAAGAACAGACGCTAGAACAGATGAACACCATGACACTGAAAAGGTCAAGCCATCTTAGTCCCGCTGTAAAATTTGCAATAACATTTGGTTGACCAGGCTAACTTTGTTATTATTATTAATATTGTAATAATTATTATTATTATTATTACAACTGGATTTCTACCTTGACTAACTCAAGTTTACCTTTAAACCAAAAATGTTCTGTGTTTGGTACTTATTGCTGTGCCAGTCATCACTTTTGATACCTTTCAAACGAATTCATTGCCTGCACCTGGATTTGGTTTAGCGGATAGAAATACCGATAGTATTGATACCTACGCTGGTATTGTTATCAGATCGATACTAGCGCAATAGGATTGATACTTTAAGTACTAAGTTCAGTACACAGTAGCCCACCGAAATGTGTTAAATAATTATGTATTTATTTTTGGAAATATACCTCAAACAAATCAGTTTTATTTATATGCTGTAGCACATTTAAACAGAAGCTGACTCCAAGTGCTTTAGAGACAGGAAGGTTTACATTTCAGGTCTCCACAAAAAAACCCATTTCAAAATGAATTAAAAGCTAAAAGTTTTGTTTTGTTGTATTAACTAATTAATGTGGCAAGTAATCACAGCAATCATAGTAAATTACATTGATTTAGTAGTCATTAAAATGTGTTCACATTTTGTAAATTAATGAGGATTCATTTCATAAATGATAACACACTGCTTTTCCCTGTATAAGCTTTATATTGTAAAAGTATCAGTATCAGTATTAGTATTGGTATAATAATGACCCTGTGTTTACTTGGTATCAGATTAAAACCAAAATTTGCAGTACGGCACAACACTAGCTTTTTTTCACCTCTTCTTTTATATCAGTTGCGTATCCAAACCCTGATGGGATAGTTTGATAGACTTCCATGAGCAGTTTCTGCCCTTGCCTATGTCTAGACCTCTGCTTATTATAGCACAAAATAAAGCAGGCTATACACTAGTTAGCTGGTGTTATGCATCACCCCGCTGATGCTGCAATCTCATTTGAGTTTCTTTCCTCCCTGTTATTTCATGATTTTTTTTGGTTTCTGCTTCTCTTAGCTTTAAAGTCCTTTTGCCAACTTTTCACTCTCATCCCCCACCCACCCTGCCACCCTCCTCTCTTCCATTATATCTCTCCTTGTCATACAACTCTATAACGATGTCTTGCTATGCTTCATGAATTGAAGTGTTTCCCTGAAATTAGAGTCCCATGCTGCCTCTTATCCAAATATAAGTATGTGGCAGGCCTCCATATTTAGGTGTCAGTCAAAGCTACAAGCCTCCACTCATCACAGTGTCATAGGTGCTGATGAGAAAAAGACTGTAACCTGTATTCTCATACGAGCATTCGGCAACAGCTCAGCGGCCCCATCAATTCCGCCTCCATCAGCCTGACAGAGCCGTAATAACACAAATCGCTGCGACTTTCAAATGCAAAATGAAGGCATATCAGTAGTCTGCTCACATCTTCTGCCACTTTCACAATGATACAAAAAAAGAAATTAGGTAAGGTGATGTTATGAATTATAAAATGTACTTCGATGGTTACAGTATATTATCTTCAGACAGCTCTTAAAAAACAAAAAACAACCTGATTTTCTAATGTCGACTTAACAAAACGAGCCAAGGTAAGAGTCACAGCAGGCAGCCAAAAGCTTGCGAGCCTGACACCCACTCAGGGTTTTGCTCTCACACTTGGCCAGTACCATTACAGGTTTTTCTATGTTGGCAACTATGTAATACCCCCAGAACAACTGATGCTTCAGTGCCTTGCTCAACTGCATTTTGATGGCTGCTATTGAGGGTAAGAGTGGTATTCACTCAGCTTTTGTAGTCAGCTCAGATATGGCAAATTTTCAGTCAGACTGCTGTTTCTCTAACCTTCAAACCTCTAAAAAAAAGAAGTTAAGTGTGTGCAGTGCTAGAAAACCATCAAAGTCTGGTTGGAGAATGTTTATCTTTGTTTAGTCAGGAAGTCAGAAAGCTGAAAAAGTAATGATAATATTATTGTAATAGGACAATTTTTTTTCAGCAAATAATTATGTAATACCTTGTAATAACCAAAGCAATAACCGATTAACTAAGGTAAGGTAAGGTGAAACAAACCGTGCATGTTTTTGTTTTTATTTTAGGTTGCTATCTGTCAAATATTAAAAAGTCTTAGAACTGAAAACTGATGATGATGTATTAAATTTCAACGACTATCTGTTTTATTGTTTTCTTTTCTTTTAATGATTAGTTTAGAGAATGGATGGATGGATGGATGGATGGATGGATGGATGGAAAACCTGTTTTGAAAATGTCTATCTTAATGCTGATTCAGGAAGCTGGAATAATAATGGCAGATTAGGTCATGAGTTACTAGTGTAGAAAACCTGTCTAATACACGGGTTTGTAAATTGTACTTTTTAATACCATACTGCAACTTACTTTACAATTATCCTATCCTGTTTAAATCACTGAACTTTAATCTAAACAAAAATCACCTATCAACAGGTTTAAGCATATACTAGAAAGGCAGTAGACTTCCAGGCAGCCAGTAGTAGCAATCATGAATCCATCAACTGGCCATTGCTATTGCTGTACTGCAGTGTCTCATCACCTTTTTGACCTGCTATCAAAAAACCAAGAGGGGATTCATACCAATTTAAATAAGGTGTAGTTTTTGATTTTTGTTGGGCGGTTTAACACTTATCAACAGTGAGAGAAATGTCCAGAGAGTTATCTTTTACGATTTTCTTACAGTACTTTAAAATTTTGTCGATGTGCACTCTGGGTTTATTGCTTGTCTTCCATCCAAACATGTTCAAATCAATTTTCTCCTAAAAAAAAAAACATACCCAGTGTAGATAACAGGAAATGGGGTCATCGCGCAAAACATCTTACAGTATTTGGCATTTTTTGTAATACACAGTGAAAAAAGGAATATGGAAAATTGTAACCAAGCTTTTGATTATACTTTAAGACTTTTTGATTTGATTATACTTTGTAATTTTACAGCTAAATTACTTAACTTTTATTTAATTCAAAATACATTTTACTGGAAAAAAAAAACTCATCTGATTTCCTATATTTTTATTTGTATGGTTTTTATAAAGGAAAAGCATGGAAATCTCCAAGTGATCCTATGTTTCCAAGCTAATGATGAGCCATGGCTCACCGAAATAACCGCACACAATCTACTGCAATCACTGCCATGCAGGTGCATCCTTTAACTGCAGTAATGAAGCCATCTCTCATTTTTATTGCATGATAATGTCACATACCACAAGGCTAAGTCTGGCCAGAAATGGGTGCACAAACATGACAAACTCAGCACACTGCTGCCTTCCCTGTCAGTAGATGCTATCGCATAAGCAGCAGGCTGATTTAAGTAGGGAGACCACCCTTCAACTGGAGGGCCTGGTTTCAGTACCCTGTGACTGGAGGCCACACAAATCCAAATACTTAGACTGTCTTTAAGCTTGTGCAGCGTCACAGACTGTATGGGCTCATCAGCAGAATAATTTCCCTTTTCCACTGTTGTTAGTGAAATGTGACCAAAAAAACTGGGTCAATATTAAATGAAGATTAAATACACTTCCCAGTCTTCACATCGTATTTAGTCAATTTAACACCACTGTAAGTATAGGAGTCACCACGAGCCTGTGTGTGTGTGTTTTCATACCATTCACCATCTGCACTGCAGTTAACTAAGGCCATTTTGAGGGCAAACCTCAGTGTAAAAAGATTATCTTCTATATTTGTATCTTTTGAATATATTACACATGTTGCATCATAAAACATCTGCCAGTAGTACTCAGATAATCACTGATGCTAAATATAGATAACCCTGTGCTGCCAGTTTCTACCAGCAGAGAGCTATCAGGGGAAAGAGGTGTTTAAGGGAAGCTTGCCAAAAGTGATTTCAGACAGAAATACACTAAGCCAACTATTTGGGTTTAAAGTGCACAAAGGGCTGCTGCAGATGAATCAAGCTGGAACGGTTAAGTGGAAGCACTGAGCTGCCCTCCGCTTTGCAGTATTTTTCTTCATTTGACATCTTGTGTTTTTAAATCTATTATTAATGTACTGTAAATCATGTGTGCTACATTGCTTCTGTTTGGATGGTAACAGAATAATAGAATGAATGGATTGTCTCCCGTTCTCCATGCATGAAATAAGGAAAGCGAAACAAACCGACCATGTCATCCGTGGACAGCTGTATTGAAAAATTACTGAAGAGGATGCAGATTTTGAAAATGTCTGCATTGCAGTTAATGTACACCCAGCTTAGAGAAGCTACATGATGGCAAATCAGAGCTTTTACAGCAATTTAATTCTTTATTAACAGAAATGGATGTGAAGCAATGACAAATTTCACCTCTAAATATTTGCCCTTTGTTGTTGAAGCTTATTCCCAATGTACTTTGAAAAAAAAGTTACTACACAGCTCTGATAGTGACATTATGTTCAAATAGTAAGAGGAGGACAGCGCTCACATCTATTAAAGTAAAAACAAATTAAAAAAATGTGCTGAAATAGAAGACAACTTCATTAAGTTTGCAGACACAGACAGTTGGAGACATCACAGATGAGGAGTCATTCCTGTTATACTGCTTTGACGTCAGCTTGAAGTCTGCCTGATGGGTGCATGCGCAGTTGGTGCATTGTAATGTAAAGTCTAAACGGATAATTCTGCACACTCACAGAAAATTGGGACGGCGACATCTGCTCAAGCGCTCTGTCTGAAGACATCACCCGGGCCTAAGTGGAGCCTAACAATCTCACAGATGCGGACACTATAATATACTTCTCATGCTGGGAGGAAGAAATTTATGTATGATGTTACAAAACATTGTACTAAGATTATCTTATCTTATCCGGATTCAACTTCCAGACCAGCAGTTACTACAAACAAAAACTCCTTCAAACTCAGTTGCCCAGTTTATGTCAGCTCAGGGGAATTTTTTTGCTGCTAACAGCAACAGATTTCCAACTCGGAAAGTTCTGATTTCATAATTCAAGATGGCAGCAGTTTTGGCAAAAAACAAGAAAAAAAGCAGACATTGTGTTAAATTACTGCTGATACATAAATGTCTCTTCTTTGCTTGGGAGCAAAGCAAATCCTATTCTGCAGAAATTCACTATGGTGGATGTAAGACTTAAGCAAAACATGAAAGAAAACTAACCTTCAAAGAAAAAAGAAAACAAGAAATAAAAGAATAGACAACTAACATTATAGACAATAAATATGAACTCAGAGGTTACAAGTCCACAGATGAAACAGAAGGAAAACAGACAGGAAATGCTAAGGAAACTACACACATGAGAAGGAAAAATAAAGTCTGCACAAGAACACCCTCAATAAAATCAGAAATTCATAAAAATTAAATATAAAACCATTAAAGTGATCCAAAAAGGATCTCAAAATGTCATAAAAAGCCCCATCAGAACTCAAATAATACCACAAAGCTCAGCATTGGTAAAGACAGGAACGAAAAGAGGAATCCAGACCGAAATCCAACACAAAAGCCTGTGTCTCCTAATATTAGTTTTGGTCTTATTTTCTTATTTGGTTATGCAATGATGATCACCTTGGAGTTCTCTCACATAAAGAGATCTCCCTTTATTGCCCGTGTCCTTACTATGATGCTCAAATTTGGAAAGTCATTCTTTGGCTTCGCTCTTCGCTCTGGCTTTAGACGGTGTGTTGATGTTGACGGGATGCATTTGCCAAACTCCTGAGCAAGAACAGCTGTAAGCAGTTTCAAAGTAATAGGTTTTTGGCTTTAGATGCGTAAAGGGACATATGGTGAAGGTACATTTTCAAATGAATTCCTCTCATATTTATGGACAAATGCTACAACGAGACAATGCCAAATTATGGCTGTCAAAATCCCAAAGCAGATTTATGCTTTGACTTACAAAGAGCGGATAACAAAATATCAGATTGTCACAAACGCAAAGTGTTTATTTTTATTCATTGTGCTATCACTTCAGATTGGATTTATTAAATAAGAAGAGATAGGAAGAATACTGTGTTTCACATGCACTTTACGTATGCACTTAATTAATCCTGATCATCAGAAGCTGTTATGCATATTGGTTAACTTCATGCAATGTTCAATAAACAGAAAAACAAATAGGAAAACAAATTGATGGATTTCTAAATGTTTCTAATGTCCTTGATTTTATATGCACTTATTCACATGCCTGTAAACAAGATCTTTCAATTAACCTAAGCAAGTAGTTTTGGTGTGTAAAATTAACCAAACCACATCTGCAGACAAAGTCATGGGAATAAATCGTGTGTATAATGTATTATTCATTATTATTGAACTTCCGGACAGTTTTTTGGTTTTTGCCTCTTTGATTGCCTTGCGTCTGCTTTCCTTCATGTTCTAATCTGTGCATTGATGCAGTTGAAGCCTGCCTTGGGCATAGATTTAAGTGCTGCCACTGCTGCACATTCCACTTCTTTCTAGCATGTCTTTTGGTTGTTTTAATCACTTCATAATTTATTATCTTATCTGGTATTTTATCGATTTTCACGGCCAGCTCAGTGAATTAAAGACGAAAATTTTGAAATTGACATTGTTTGCTAATCGTGTATTTTGTGCGCTGATTGGTTCGGGAGGTTTGGGAAGTTTTTCCTCTGCTCATGCATCAGACCAACAACATACCCATCAAATATACATTAGAGGGTTTCCTTTCTGGTGGGCAGGATATTCCAGTTCTCCTCCAGCCTAACCCAGATTGCCCTTTCCTGTCTTATCTGCCCTTCGGGTGTTACTATTGAAACATTTTGCTTCCAAAAGGTTTCAGAATGTTCCACAACAGAGAGGTTGGTTTATTCCAACTCTTACTTTACAACCAATTGTTTAATATATCCAGTATTTCTGTGAGCTCAGATTGTTGTAATTAGTCATTGGAATTCCAATGTTATGTGATTGAAAACGAAAATGAAAGTCAGTATTTTTTATGACGACTTTTACTTTTCAATACATCCTGAGCTCTCTTAGCGAGCTTTCTTGTATTTTCTTTCAGTAGTCTTCAGGAGTAGTTCTCCAGTCTTTTTGAAAGACTTTCAAAGCTCTTCTCTGGATGATGGCTGCACTTTGTTCTGTACTCTGTCAAGATGATCCCACACTGCTTCAGTAATGTTGAGGTCCGGGCTCTGGGGAGGCCAATCCATAACTGATGGTGTGTATTTTTCTATCCAGGTATGCTTTTATTGCACTGGCACTGCCCTAGGGATCATTGGCATGCTGTAAAATGAAGCCTCTGCCAATCAAATGCTTTCCAGATGGTACTGCATCATGGCTTAAACTCTGATGGTAATTCTGTATGTTTATTTTTCTATGTTACTTCCATTAATATTGACAAGATCAGTGGTCAGTGTTAAGTGTCTTAACAAACAAAGACAAACACTCAAGACTGGACTGAAAATGAGTGAAAAAGCGACTATTATCCAAAGAAAACCACCTTCAGAAACCCTAAAGAACAATTGCTCAAGATCAGTGCAAATGTTACACCCTGAAAAGGGGCTGAAAAGGGGATAAATCAATGATAACACTCAGACACGATGCTTCTCCTTCAGCAGCTTCATTGCGAATTGATTCAGAAATATAAACACACATACAAAAGTAGTAAACATCTTAACAACAATGTACAGTCTCTATTAGTTGTAAGAGAAAATATCTCAAGACTGTTTTCTTTCCTTTCCTTTAAATTACAGATTAAATTGAATGTAAGAATTCACAAAAACAGCTTATGAACCAATAAACAAACGTAGATCATTAAACTTAAATGTACAGAAAATAAACAAAATATTAATATAAAAATACTAACAGGCAGTTGTCCCTTCACACAAAATAAGCATGTTCTTTGCCCAGATCAAATGAAAAATGCACACAATGCTGTATGTTTCATACACAGTCTGACACGATAATGCTCCATGCTAGCCACCAACAGAGCGCTTAGCTTAGCTTGCTACTTATAGCTTATCGTAACAACACAGTTAACACAAATCATCTAAATATTCCTAGTATCCGCTTGGTACATTTGGAAACACGGTCAGTACAGCTCAACATACATATTTATAACATTCAAAAGCAGAATTGCTCAATTATTACCTGAAAAGGGGATAAATCAATGATAACACTCAGACACGATGCTTCTCCTTCAGCAGCTTCATTGCGAATGAGGCATCGTGGCCAGAGCTCCCCCTTCCGGCAACGGCAGACATAACAAATCAATCACGATCACTAAATCACATGGATTATTCCCCAGGCTTGACAAGTAGATCACAGATTGAATTTTACACAGGTTATAGTCACATTAAGGATTGTTATTCGGTTGAACATAGTCATGAACTCTTAACTGTTTTGTGTTACATCACATCTCTGGGACTTGATGGGACTTCTTTTACCCTTGTTTATACATTTACATATTTGAAAGAAATTAAATAATACATTGAGTAACTTTTAACCATTATGAACTTCAACTAATAATCAATCTATCACACACTCCCCCACAAAATTAGATGTCGTCCCGACATCACAACTCTTATGAACTAAAAATTAACAAAATGTCACAAAATCCAGTCATTTTTAATCTTAGTTCCCTCTTTTGTACTGAGTCTTAAGTCTGTTCGTTGGTCAGTATCTTTGCATGAACAGTGGCTGACAAATTTGGAAGGAATTAGGCCACATGGTTATTGGTTGAATGTCTCTGTGTTGTATGGGCTGATACTGGTAGGGAATCTCGTTTGTACACACTGTATTGTAGCATGTTGGAGTACCCAGCTGATCATAGGTGAAAACCTTAGGGGCTCGTCTCTCCCTCCTTGGCAAACTATAGGTCCCTTCTCTGTTGCTTTCAGGCAAGCATGGGCGTGGAGATTCTAGAGTTTCATCCATTACCTCTCCAACTACTTGTACATCTTCCTCTCGATGGTCTTCGTCCTGTGGCCTGTTTTCGTTCTGTGTCTCAGGCTCCTCTGTGTACAACATGAGCCTTTCTTCACCCGGTGGTCCATTACCACCAATCTCTGGTTTCTCCTGGCCATCACCATGCTCTGTGACCCTCTCTGTACTGGGCACTTGAGCCTGTGTTACGGGCCCATAATAGTACCCCCATTCCTCCTCATCATCTTCCACTTCCTGGTTCACCTGTTCTGCGTCTTTTTCCCTCACCCTTCTTTTCTTTTGCTTTGGTGATACTGCTGGTGGCCTTTCCAGGGGTAAGTAATCACATGGCAGCAGCAGGTTGCGGTGCATGATTCTCGACCTTCCCCTCCCTTGCTCTGGTTTCACTTCATACACGGGTAGGCCTTCTGCAACTTGACGGATGACAACATGGATGTCCTGTTCCCAGTGATTACGAAGCTTCCCGGTTCCTCCTCTAGGGGTCAGATTTCGGACAAGAACACGATCGCCAGGATATAACACAGAGCTTCTCACTTTCCCATCATAATGTTTTTTACCCCTGTCTGCTGACTTCTTTGCATTCTCCCGTGCTATGTCATATGCCTCTTGCATTTCTCGTGTCCATTTCTCCATGTAAGTCCGGTGGTCTGTTTTCCCTGTCTCAGAGGTGAGACCAAACAGCAGATCAATAGGTAACCTTGGGGACCTTCCAAAGAGAAGGTAGAAAGGAGAAAACCCAGTTACCTCACTTCTGGTACAGTTATAGGCGTAGATAAGCTTGTTCAAAGACTCTTTCCAACTTGTCTTCTGCCTATCAGTCAGTGTCCTTAACATTTGTAGTAACGTCCGGTTGAACCGTTCAACTTGCCCGTTCCCTTGTGGGTGATATGGGGTAGTTCGGGATCCCAATATGCCACAGTTCTTTTTCAGTTGGGCAAAGAGCTGGTTCTCAAATTCACCACCTTGGTCATGGTGTATCCGTGCTGGCAGTCCAAACTTCAAGGCGTAGTCATTAAAGATGCGATCAGCAACTGTTTTGCCAGACTTGGAGGTGGTGGCATAAGCCTGTGCAAAACGAGTAAAGTGGTCAACAATCACCAAAATATACTCGTAACCACCCTTACACTTGTCCAAGTGGAGAAAATCTATTGACACCAGTTCAAACGGCTGTGTGGTAACAATACTGGTGAGTGGTGCCCTTGCTTCTTTACATGGTATCTTTTGTTTCAGGCAAGTGCAGGTCTTTGTCACATAATGTTCAATGTCTCGTTGCATGTAAGGCCAAAAGAATCGATCTCTGATCAGTGATGTTGTTCGATCAGTGCCCTGATGACCCATCTCATCATGCAACTTTCTCAGTACAGTTTCTTTGTACTTTTCAGGCAACACAAGCTGTCTCTTGGTTGTGGTTTTTCTGCGAAGAATACCATCTTCATCAATATGAAGTCTTTCCCATTCACGCAGGAGACACTTGCTTTGGGCACTTAGTGTATTAAGTTCATGCCTTGTTGGTTTTTCATTTCTCATTTTGCACTGTATTATTGGGCCAATATTTTCATCGTCCTGCTGTGCTTGTTTGATCTCTGATGCCGAAAATTGGTTGTGTGGTTCTTCACTCACTGATGTACACTGGAGACGGGTGAGTATGGGGCAAACCATTGGTGAGTTGAAATCTGGAGTCTCCACAACTTGGGTTATTGCTGCCACACAATCTGAACCCACTTCCTCTGTACACTGTTCCATCATTTCCTCTATCTCAACAGGCATTCTTGAAAGACTGTCAGCATCCACATTCTCTCTACCTGGGCGATATCGGATGGTGAAATGGAAGTCTGCAAGCTCTGCCACCCATCTACATCCAGTTGCATTTAGCTTGGCACTTGACAGGATGTAGGTGAGGGGGTTGTTGTCAGTGAACACAGTGAAGGTAGGCGCATAATAAAGGTAATCTCTGAATTTCTCTGTGACGGCCCACTTCAGTGCGAGAAACTCCAGTTTTCCTGAGTGGAGATGATAATTTCGTTCAGCTGCAGTCAATGTCCGGGAGCCATAAGCAATCACACGGAGTTTATTATCTTGTAGTTGGTATAGAACTGCTCCGAGGCCTTGGGCTGAAGCGTCGGTATGGAGGATAAATGGTTTAGAAAAATCTGGAAACCCAAGGACTGGTGGCTCAACTAAGCAGTCTATTAGTCGTTCCAATATGTGCTGATGTTCTTCAGTCCACACAATTGACTTGTGTGATGGAACCCCTTTACTCTTTCTTGTGACTTGTTTTGTGTTTGTCTGGTTTTGGGGTACATTGTTATCTTCTGTTGTGCCCTTCAACAAGCTATACAGTGGACCCGCAATACGGGAGAAGTCCCGTATGTACTGCCTATAGTAACTTAACAAGCCCAAGACAGTTCGCAGCTCTCCCACATTGCTTGGTCTCCTGTCCTTCAAGGCTCTCACTGCATTGGTGTCAGCTGGATCAATTTTGCTACCTTCGGCTGAAACAATTCTCCCTAGATAGCGAATCTCGTGTTTGAATAATTCACATTTACTGGGTTTAAGCTTGATCCCATACTTCCTCAGTAGCTGAAGCACTTTTCTGACATGACTGACATGATCATCAAATGAATGACTGTACACTAGAGTGTCATCAAGGTAGGGTACACAAATGTTGTCTCGCACCTCTTCCAGACACTCTTCCATGCAGCGTTGGAAGGCTGCAGGCGCATTCATCAGCCCGAATGGAATCCTTATCCATTCGTACAGGCCCCATGGTGTCACAAAAGCAGTTAAAGGTCGGCTGCCTTCATCCATAAAGCCCTGATGGTAGGCCTTGCCTTGGTCTAATAACGAAAACCATGAGTTGCCGCCAAGACTGTCGAGAATGTCCTGCACTCGAGGGATTGGTTGTCTGTCTGGATGAGTCTTTTTGTTTAGTTCTCTGTAATCTATACAAAGACGTAAGCTGCCGTCCTTCTTTCTCACACAGACAACTGGCGAGGCATAAGATGAGTTAGATTTCTTGACCCATCCTTGTGCAATAAGGTTGTGCAGATACTCTTTCATCTCTTTGTATAGCGGCTTTGGTACCGAAAGGTAAGTGCGTGCTACAGGATCCATATCCTTCAATGATATCTTCAGTTTCAACTTGTCGATACATCCAATATCATCATCTGATTTGGAAAAGGAAGAGCATTCCTCACGGAGCATCTTTTGCGCCACTTCTCTTTCGGATTCACTCAGGTGGGTAAGGTCAATTGGTGGGTCCCATGAGGTGTCAGGGATTTGCTCACTCTCTGCATTCACTTGATTCACCAATAATGGGGACCACTGGTCAGATTTCTCTAAAACCGTCGCTGGGTACACAGCTTGAATTTGCTCTAAGGTGCCCACAACAGTTTTTCCCGACAGCTCAATATCATGATCAGTGGGATTTTGCACATCAAGAACAATATAGGGGGGGACCCCCCTCCTGAGTTCTACCAGTGTCTCACAAAACTCCAGGCCTTCAGCCCACTGACGGTTTATGTCAGGCTCAAAGAGAAGTGTAGTGTCTTTCTTCAGCAGGCGGGTCTGCACCTTACAGTCAATCTGAACAGAAGTGTGTTTGGGTACAATGACTTTCTCTTTTGTTGTTCTCACAACAAAATCATGTGATTGTTCAGCAGTTACTAAATCAATAAAGGTTGTGACATTTTCTCTTTTAAGGCAAGGGAAAGCCCCTCTTAATGTCTCGTGCAACTGCTCAGTTCTTGCAGCATCCATTTGCTCTATAGTACTCGTTTTCAGTATTTGCTCAATGACATTAAAGCCTAGAATGGGCTGCGAAAGACTTCCGCCTTTCATCACTAACATGGGGACTACAAGTTCTTTAGGGTTTGCTCCCTCAGCAGCTAGACCGAAAGTGACTTCAATGAAACCCTTGTAAGGGATGTTTTGACCATTAGCAGCTGAGATTTTTAAATCGTCAGGTGCATCAAGTAACTCAGAAACATCTCTTAATTTCTCATGTGGTAAGTAATTGTTTTTCCACTTTTCATCAACAATACACACTTGAGAGCCTGTATCCCATAAGGCTTGAGTTTGGTGGCCTTGTATATAACAGTCA
This sequence comes from Pelmatolapia mariae, assembly GCF_036321145.2. Taxonomy (NCBI): domain Eukaryota; kingdom Metazoa; phylum Chordata; class Actinopteri; order Cichliformes; family Cichlidae; genus Pelmatolapia; species Pelmatolapia mariae. The sequence continues at coordinate 16,508,775 of NC_086227.1, read as the reverse complement.
ACTATACACTGTTTCCCGACAAGAGCAACAAGATGGGACTGGCTGTCCACCCTTTTGGGGTGAATAACACTTGCCTTTGGGTGCGTGTGCTGATTTACCTGAGGCTGAGAGTGTTTATTGCATTGTTTTCTGTGTCTGGGCCAGTGCTCGGCTTGGCACATCTTAGAACAATAAGTGCTTTTTTTACAAGCTGCACACCCTCTGAGTCTTTTGAGTTTTCCCAGAACACCACAGAAAGAGCAAAGCTGTTGGGACGTTACACTATTGTTGGTCACTCCCTGTCCCGTGGGGGCAACCACTGTCCGTTTAAAGGTTGATCTTTGTCTGGTCTAGTTAGTTTCGCCCTGCAACCTGCGAGAAAGTGTTCACTGCTACCACATCGATAGCAATGATTGCAGTACTCAGTCCCACTTTGCTGGCAGCCGAAGCATTTTCTTAGGCGTGCTCGGTTTATAGCAGGATACTGACGTTGTGGTGCGAACCTCTGTTGATACTGAGCTGTATCACCTCTCCGTCCAGGTCCCACAGGAGACCAGTAGTTGTGTGGCAGATGCTCGAGATGAGAAGAGGGCACACATTCTGGTGCTGCAAGTGAGGCAGAATACTGTGTTTGTGCCGGACTAGGCTGTTGAATTATTTCTTTGATTTGTGCAACTTCAGCACCAAGATTTTTCAATAATGCCATATCAGAACGGATTTCTTTAAGTTCATTTAGTAGGTCAGGCTGAGCTTTGCTGATGGATTCTGGTTTCAGGTTTTTCCCTTTTTTATCTGCAGGGGTGTCAGACAGAAGTGAATGCACAGTGGTTGGCCGCTGCTGGGAGAGTAACTTCTTTTTATTTTGTCTCTCTGCTTCATTTGCACAGGCAACATTGAGTTTCTCAAGGAGGAGCTCATCACTGGTTGTGGTTTCCTGTAGGTAGGGCTGGAGGTCACTTTTAATGTTATCATTTTGCAGGCCTGTCAGAACTGTATGAAGGAACATGCTCTGTACAAGCACAGGATCATATCTTAAGCCAGATTCAGCTTCTTGCGATGCAAACAGAATTTTCTGTCTTAAATCTAGGGCACGGATTAAGAAAGTTTGTGGGGTTTCTTTAATGCTCTGGACCTCTGACGTGAGTTGTTTGTAAAGTTCTGTTGCACCTCGTTCTTGGTAGTGGGACCTCAGAATTCTCCTCAGGGTAGGCAACGTAAGGTTAGTTTTGCCCTCCAGGTAGCTGCGCAATTGTAAGCCTGGTGCTATTGCCCTGATTACTGCATCAACTATTTCTATTTCAGGGACTCCTTTGCTGATGCCTTGTTCAATCTGGTGAGCTAGGCTCGAGAAAGTTAGTTTATCCTTTTGGCCAGGCTCACCAATCTGACCTGATATTTTGAATTCTCTGCCCCACGGTAATGTCAGAAAAGGTGGAGTGGTTTGTTTAGCACTATTGTTCCCCACACTCATCGACAGTTTGGTTGTACTAGGTTGCTTTGCCTTGTTCTGTCGTGATAATGCAAGAGCCAACTGAAGCGTCTCTATTTCCTTTATCAGCTGTTCTTCTTCTGAGGCCTCACCGACCTGTTCCTGCATCTCATCTGTCTGGTTAGCATCTGGGGTTTTGTGTCCCGATGTGCCATTCTGAGCAGCCTGTTGCAACTCAAAAATTTTATCTTTCAAAATCAGTAGCTCCGACATACCTTCATCTTCAAGCTCACCCAGCTCCTCTCTTTCTAAGTGCTGTATTATATAGGAAATGAGAGAGGAACGACTTTTACCCGATACCTTTTCAAGTTTTGAACCAGCAATATTTAGGAAATCACAAACTTCGATCAAAATGTCTCTTGTCACTGTATACAATGTACCAGAAACTTCTAACTTCAGGTCCTCTAGCCCTGAAGACTCCATCTCAGTCTGTGGTTTGTGGAAAAGACCAGTGTGATGTAAAACCTCTCTGCAGAAGAGTCAGTGCAGCTTCCCTGGCACCAGTAGTTAACCTCAGGTTGCATGCAGGTCCCTCTGCATAACTGTCGAAACCAGCACACTGTATCTCCCACCGTGGTATTTGATGTGAGGGGTTGAATGATGACTGGGGCGTCTATCTGGGACAGCGGGCCCTCATCACATTCATCCCAGCGGTGCCTCCAAAATGTTACACCCTGAAAAGGGGCTGAAAAGGGGATAAATCAATGATAACACTCAGACACGATGCTTCTCCTTCAGCAGCTTCATTGCGAATTGATTCAGAAATATAAACACACATACAAAAGTAGTAAACATCTTAACAACAATGTACAGTCTCTATTAGTTGTAAGAGAAAATATCTCAAGACTGTTTTCTTTCCTTTCCTTTAAATTACAGATTAAATTGAATGTAAGAATTCACAAAAACAGCTTATGAACCAATAAACAAACGTAGATCATTAAACTTAAATGTACAGAAAATAAACAAAATATTAATATAAAAATACTAACAGGCAGTTGTCCCTTCACACAAAATAAGCATGTTCTTTGCCCAGATCAAATGAAAAATGCACACAATGCTGTATGTTTCATACACAGTCTGACACGATAATGCTCCATGCTAGCCACCAACAGAGCGCTTAGCTTAGCTTGCTACTTATAGCTTATCGTAACAACACAGTTAACACAAATCATCTAAATATTCCTAGTATCCGCTTGGTACATTTGGAAACACGGTCAGTACAGCTCAACATACATATTTATAACATTCAAAAGCAGAATTGCTCAATTATTACCTGAAAAGGGGATAAATCAATGATAACACTCAGACACGATGCTTCTCCTTCAGCAGCTTCATTGCGAATGAGGCATCGTGGCCAGAGCTCCCCCTTCCGGCAACGGCAGACATAACAAATCAATCACGATCACTAAATCACATGGATTATTCCCCAGGCTTGACAAGTAGATCACAGATTGAATTTTACACAGGTTATAGTCACATTAAGGATTGTTATTCGGTTGAACATAGTCATGAACTCTTAACTGTTTTGTGTTACATCACATCTCTGGGACTTGATGGGACTTCTTTTACCCTTGTTTATACATTTACATATTTGAAAGAAATTAAATAATACATTGAGTAACTTTTAACCATTATGAACTTCAACTAATAATCAATCTATCACACAGACAATTACAAGAAAGTCTGGATGTACCTGTACCTGAAGCGTTTGTTGTCTGATCAAATACCACATGAGTGTAAATGCCATCACCTTCCTAAGCTGAATGCCTTCAGCAGCTCTTTATAGATTCCTGTGCATATAATGGGCTGTAAGAAAACACTAGGATATCTTAACAATACTGCAAAAGTAATAGAAATCATGGTATACAGCATTTACATTATAAATGTAAAAAATAATATTTAAGTAAGTAAAAAACCTTGTAGATAAACTGATAAAGTCCCAAACAGCTTTCATTGCCAAGATTATCTGCAAGTATTCAATTTCACATAGTTTTTCTGTTTTATGTAATCAGTACTGAGTGCAGCACAACATACCATTTATTCACTGCCAGGTAAAAGAGACCTTGGTGTATGTTGCACAATAAGCAAAGGGTTTAACAATAGCAGCTTCAGTACGGTGCCATCTGAAAAACAAGGCTAAAGTTTAATCCTTTCCCAGCTTTTCTGTAAACCGGTCATACTCTACTTCATCCGCCCAGACAAACTTAGCCTGGTTTTTCTCAGTTATCTAATATCTCAGTGTGTTACTATTTGGCCTTACTGAGCAACAGCCCAGTTCCCATGGTCATCTAAGCAGATCATTACTTTGGTTTAAATTATAAGTGTGAAATGTTTAGCACTAATCCTTGCATCTGTTTTCCAAAAAACAGTTTCAACATCGCTGCCCTCGACAGGCTTCCCCCAATATTAACCATTCTCTCACATGCCAACACCCTGCACTCACTGTACAGTCGAGAACTTAAAATCAACAGGCCATCTGTGAATAGATAGCAGGGAGGGCTGGGACGGGGCAGCAGTAATTCTCCATTCCAGATGTGACCCTGCGCCAAGCTTGGCAGGATTAGGGCATTGATTTGAGGGGAGGGTTGGAGGGAAGGTTATGGAGGTAGGATAGTGATGGGGCCTGTACTGAGTGGAGAAGGGCAAAATGGTTATGTGCACATGGCAGTCAAGAAGAGGGCACTGAAAAATATAACGACTAGCTTTGGGGGCGATGTGGCACCACAATAAGCACTCAGAGGCAGCCAATCAGTGGTTGAAAAAACAAACTATGGTAACTGAGGTGGGAAGGCAGATGGGGCAAGAGCCAGGGCCAGCCGAGGACAGCCATATGTGAGAGGCAGCTGATGTGTGAAGTATTATGCCCAGCAGTCGCTCTCTCTACACACTGCTGTGTATGAGGGCACCTTGGCCCCCTCAGAGTCACATAGATAAACACTATCCAAACCTCCTCATTTACAGCTTCTCATTAGTTAGAGTAGGGAGGAGGAGGGGGAGGAGTGTGTGTGTGTGTCTGCCCGTAACCCTGGCACTCCCACTGGAATGAATTAGTATGTTTCATATTGTGTTGTGTTTTAAGGTAATATTTTATTTCAGAGCTTGCTTGACCTCTAGATTTTCATGGACAGCTAACGAAGGTTTTTAGGCTGACTCTTTAAACGTCCATCAGTCCACCTCATTGTTATTCATACAGAACATTACTGAGGAACATTCATTTGCTGTCCTTTGGAAAATGTCCTTCTGACTTGTCTTTTCTTAAAACTGCAACTTTGAGGCCAGCTGGGCAAATGTTCAGCCGCTTGCTGTCCATTTTTCTTCTGCATTTAATAGCCTTTAAAAAAAACACTTTGGGAAATTGTTTAGCTGTATTTATCTGTAGGACCGCACAGGACAGGCACTCAACATTTAAAGACGAACATATTATGGCAAATACTCTCTTTATCATGATTTGTTAAAGACCTGCGCAAAAAACCTGTAAAAAAAACCCCCCAACTCTCTGTGGTTTTAATCCAAGAGACCCACTCCAAATGAAAGAGATTTTAAGGGTACTTTCTCAGAAGCTTCCTGTCAAGGAGATGTATAGTCTGCAAGAGTAATAAAATTTGCAAGCTATTGGGTTGTGTAACTATCAGTTTTACATTTTATTGCATAGAAGAACTATAGACCATATATAAGCATGTAAGTTATGACAGTTCCCTCAGAAAGTGATGCTACTATTTAGAAGTTCAGGATAGGCCACTTGGAAGATTGGGAATTCTCATACTGGAGCGATTGTCAGTACTGGAGCACTGCTGCAGATGTAACTGTTTTCCTTAACTACACTGAGCACACAGCAATTAAGACAGTTTTTAAAAAGGGTAATCATCTTTAAGTGTGAATATGCAAAATTAAAAAAGAATGTACATTTGTTAATTTTCTTCTTGACTACTAATCAGATCCTTTTCACATTTTAGCCTGTGAGGCATATAATATTTAACAGCCAGTCGTGCAACATGAATTATTTATTTAATACTTACTCTGCAATCTAAATGAACAGGTGAACATGGCCCTAAAAAAGACAGGGAAATGCTGGAGCAGGAAGGAGCAGGAACCATCACGACCAATTAGAGGTGGAGTATTGTCTACAGAGTTAATTGCAGGCCATAGTCCATTCATAACATCATCATGAACTACTTCATTCAATTTATTTATTATTATATTACAAGAAATAGAATTAAGTGCATGTATGTTGCATAATGCACCACATTAGTCACAACATTAAAACCACTGACCAGTGAAGTAAATAACACTAGTACATGTTCCTGTGCCTTTGTTGCTTACAGTCCCTATTCTCATTCACTTCTGTATGTTTGATGGGACAAATGAGTGAGCTAGTGCCAATGACGATGACAATATCACTTCAAAGCAATCTATAGGGAACCAAACTTTTCACATGACCAAACTCATTATTTAGTTGCAGTATATTCACTCAAGGCATGTCTATATGTACTGAGAAAATATCTGTAATGGAACCACTCGGCTGAGCGTACTGCTTTTATTGTTAATGAAAACAGGTGAATTAACGGGTCAAGGCTGGTGTCAATCCCTGTCATGCCCACTATTGTATTCCCACTAATCTCAGCCAGTGTCAAACTCCCTCTCTGGTTGTGGAACAGTGCACATATTTGTTTTTATTTTTGCACATCCCACTCAGAGTAACAAAGCCCTGATGTTGAATTTTCAGTACAGGTGCATTTTCAAACAAGCCAGTTCTTCATTTCACAAAGTCCCTTTTTGACCTTGTCTGAGTGCAGTTCTGAAATGATTCTGATCCTTTGAAAGATGCACTGTTCCAAAGCGCTTGCATCCTACACTAAAATTAATGAGACTACCTGTTATCTTGATTTTTTTTTTCAACCTAAAGCCTTGCATGTGTGGGTGTAGATGTCAGCTTTTGGTGTCCAGGCTTTCAGACCTTCAGATTTGAAAACTAGAAAGACTCTCTTGTTGTGAATAAAGACTCGACTAGTCTTGTTAAAGCATTTAGCATTTTGTGACTACAGACACAGCCTATAAATATATATATATATTTGTATATCTCATTAAGATATCATTAAGAACTACAGCTTTATCACCACTTTTATAAACAAATTAAAATGCTAAAAGATTCACAGACTAGTTGACATTGATGTGTTTTGTGTGTATGTGTGTGTGAGTGTGGGTGGGTGTGTGGATGTGTGGTTGTGTCATGTGTGTTGTGTTGTGCTTTTTATGTGATACTATTATGATCTTCTGCACATGACCAGCCAAGGCACTACAGATAAAAATGAGCTTAAGCTAACTTTGGTACAATACATTGAATGGCAATTACTGATAATAATAATAATAGTAATTATACACACAATTACACGCAGGTCAAATATAATCAAAGAATTCATTCTTATGCTTTACACCGTAAAAAAAAAAAATCCAAAAAAAACAGTAATATTCCGGCAGCTGGGGCGCCAAAATAATACCAGAAAATAACAGAAAATAACTTTCTCATAAAAATACGGTTATTTTCAGTATTGACAATACAGTTTGTTGCCCTAATTTTACATGGGATTTTGCCTTTTTCAAGTGCTTTTAAACATTAAATTAGGAACAGTTTAATGTGATTAAACAATGAAATTACCTATAAACAAGGTCAATGAATGCAGCAATATGAATAATAATACTTAAATGTACAGAAATATACAGTTAAGGTTGGTTTAAATAATAATAATAATAATGGATTGCATTCATATAGCGCTTTTCGAGACCCTCAAAGCACTTTACAATTCCACTATTCATTCACTCTCACAGTCGTAGCCAGAGCTGCCTTGGGACAGACTGACAGAGGCGAGGCTGCCATATCGCACCATCGGCCCCTCTGGCCATCACCAGTAGGTGGTAGGTGAAGTGTCTTGCCCAAGGACACAACGACCGAGACTGTCCGAGCCGGGGCTCGAACCTGCAACCTTCTGATTGCAAGGCGAACTGCCAACTCTTGAGCCACAATTGCACTAAATAGGAATGATAATAATAATTATTTGATGTAAAAAAAGTTTATGAGAATCATTTTATATATTTTTCCATAGCATTACATTTGAATTTAACAGTTCAATCTTTCAAATAACGGACAAATATTTGTGAAATCATGATACATTTGTGAATGTATTTTAACAATCTAAATATGCATATGTACAGACAAATACATTTAAAAAATACAAGAAAATTATGTTTTATTACATTTACAGTGATTTTACGTTAATTTACATTTGAAATGTAAAATCACAGTCTATTTATGTAAATTTAATGATATTCTAGAAAAACAGTACAAAACCGTAAAATACACAGTAAAAATACTTTTATATTGCAATTTTTTTTTACAGTGTAGTATTATTTGTTTTATTAATTCCAAACCATTTCATTTATACTGACTTTGTCTGGACTTTGTTAGAGGTAGTCTCAACATAGTTATGCATGCAACCACAAGCCACTGTTTTTCTGAAATCCACGAGCTCTGAGAGCAAATTTGTCAGCATACATGAATCTCACATGAAATCTTGTTATCCTTGTGTGCAGGTCTGCTTTTAAATTGAAATATCAGTAGATTTGAACAAGTCATTCAATTCAGTGTCATTGTTGGGAATAAAACATGAGGTGTAATATCATCCGTGATGGAAATTCATGTATCACTGTTATATTCACTTATCATCATCTCCAGCACTTCCAAAATACCGACATGTACAGTTACTGTTGCTGCATGCCTGTACAGTTACACTGAATGCGGCCTGACTTACTTTGCCATTCATCAACACGCTCCTCAGTCAGAACTCACGTACCAACAGCTAGTGACTCTGAAAAAAAACATCTTATTGGTTCAACTTTATAATCTCGCTTTTATCAGTCCATTATACTGTATGTCAGATGTATAAGACATAAACCACTCTGTGGGAGGTCACTTAATTGATTTGAGTTAGACTCCTGCTGTATGCTTTTAGTCCAGTGAAAGGCCACTGGTAGAAAAATTTTCTGATAGTGATTAAATGATTGCCTTAAGTATATGTCCCTGGTGAAAAATCATTAAGAAACAAGAATTAAATTGTTAAAACAGAATCTGCAAGACTTGTGAGAAATTAAGTTGTTCCTATACATCTCATATTTGATGTAATCGCATTTTGCTATATTTTTTTAAATAGCAGCATTTTATTTTTTTTAAGGTTTTTGTGTTACAGAAAATTTAAAATAATGTCTTCTTCTACATATTAGTGGGTGTGTATGCATGTGTCATGCTAAGTAAACAGTTGATTTGCAACGTTCCTTCTATTATTGCTGTTTATATGCAGATGGTTGTTTGTATTTCTATACTGAAACCCAGTAGCATGCATTATCAATTCTTATGACTAAATGTACTGTCCTTGGTCCATTTGTAATTAAGCAATGTGAACACAAACTGGACCTGAGTGGGCAATTTATCTTTTTTGCTTTCCTTGCTGCAGACCACACAGAGCTGGCTTGACTTCTGAGGACAGATTTAAGCCCAAGAGCCACTACTTTTCAAATGCATCCTCATTCTGAGTGTTTAAGCCCCAACTTGATTTCTGTCATAGACAGTGTATGCACACTCACACATATAGATATATGTATATTAATGTACAGCTTGCAATATCAGAGTCTTTCCTTCTGGAACTCTACCCACACTTTCTCCTTTTCCAACGGTATTCCCAGAACTAAGCCTCTGATTGCGCCACACAGACAGCTGGGGTAGATGTACGTGCAGACGCATTTTAAGCAGAGCAAATAAATCTATATCAGCTGCTTTCTGGAGCTCTCAAGTGTGTCTTAAAAACATGTATGTATGTCTTCTTGTCAGAGCCTTGCGTAATGTGCTTTGGTCCGGTCAGGCAACTGAGCACAACATGCTTGACATGTCCCTGAGAGGACAGTGTGTAAATATACCCAGTATGTGCGTGTGTACATCTCTGGCAAACCATCTTCAAGGTATTCTGTGAAAGCTCTGGATTCACTAGATGAAAAAAAAAAATCAATGAACTAAGATTTAAATATAAACCGTCACTGATTTGATTATCTGTGACATCACAGTGTTACACAGATTTGTTTTTGTTGCTTTCTGTGCAACTAATCAGACATTTTTCTATTGTGTCTCTGGGGAGAGTATCCCCCATTCAAAGTATTGCATCACTGACAGAATGCCCTGACCATTAAAACAAAGGAAAGCATAAGTATTGATTGTCACTTGAATCGCCACCTTATCGTGCTGGAGTAGACCACTCTATTTAGAATAGACAACACATTTCATTGCGTGTCTATCTGTCTATATATTCTAAGACACCAAACACTGTTGGGTTGATTACTGAAAAAGTAATGTATTGCACATTACTCGTCCCTTTTGTTAAAAGTAATACTGTACATCTTATACTGTGCTTAATTATTCCCCAAGTAAAGTCATTTGTTACACTGCTTTTGCATTACTCAGCCACATGATCTGAAATAAGCTGTTTCACTAGCTGGGCCCACGTCCTCATTTTAGGTTTGACAGCATTTTAGTAGGTAAAGGTGAATGCTTGGACATGAACTGAGCTGCGGTTTGGGGAAGGCCTCAAAGGGGCCTGGCGACGGCTCCCGGGCCTGGCAGATCCCCATGTACTAAATAGGAGTAAAGAAGTTAAAGAATTGAGAACAAGGAGGGAGGGTGGGGCACGTAAACGAGAATGAACAGCTTGCAGAACCTATATAGATGACAACCGGAAGGAGCTTGTTTGGAGGCGTGGCGTTCCTGAAATTCCGATACATAATCTCCAATAAACCTGAGGCAACAGTTCCAGATGCAATCGCTATTTTATATGATCTTTCTTTTAGTCTTTACATATAACAACAAAAATGACGACACAAAACAAAACTGAAAACCAGTCCAAAGAGACAACACTGCAGTGATCTTACTGTAGGAACATGCACAGGCAGAAATGGACTGCTGCAAGAATGACATCTTTGCTACCTGTTAAAGTCTAGTTTCAAGCTTTGTGGCTGGGTTCTTTGGCAGCTATCTGCTAGCATGGTCTCTGCACAGATGCTTGAAAAGAGCCAATGTTGTGTTCTTCCACTTAAAAGGGAGTTTTTCCCTCCTACTGTCACCTAGTACTTTCTCATAGAGGGCCATATGATTGATGATTGGGGTTTCGTTCTAATACTGTGGTGTCTTTAGCTTACAGTTTTAGCAGTTGGAATCAATTGTTGTTGTGAATTGTTGCCGTATATAAATAAAAATGAATTTAATTGGATTGAATACACCTAACATTGATGAGGAGATCTGCAAAATACTTGACATTATTTCTGATAAATTTCAGGACATATTGTCAGTTTTATTTCACAGTGATAATGACAGACCTAAGTGCATGAAAATCAATGAACATCCTGGAAAACACTGTGCAAAGTGGAGTGCAGCAATATTTACCCTTGCCTCATGTTGTTGTTTCATGTTCGTGAAGGTGGTGTAGAGCTCATGAACGTTTCCAGTTTGATCACTGCCATTTCTCATGTCCTGTCATTCAAGCTTTGCCCCTAAATGATTAATCTCAGATCATTCGCACCTGCAAATAATCATGGCCAACATCATTAACCTGGTTGACCCCCTGTTCCCTGTCCAGCTCATTTTTCTCGACTGCTGAGCCTGTTATTCTGTCATTCATCACTCCACTCTGACATCATCTCCAAACACCATGAGAGGAGAACAGCATGTCTTATTGATCTACCGTCATTGCCTGGAATTGACCAAGACGAAAGTGATATAATGCTCACACTTTGGTATTAAGTGTATAAAAGAGGAAAAGAGAGACAGCACTTTGTTACTGAGTATAAAATCCTTGCCTAGAGAAATTATGGTGCTAATAAAAACGTATATGATGCTTTCTTAATTTTTTAGGAAACCGTTTCTATTTTTTGCATATTTGTCACACTTTTTTCAGATCATCAAACAAAGTTTAATGTTAGACAAAGATAACTTGAATAAATACAAAATATAGCTTTTGAATGGTTAAACCTACCTGGTCCTATGTGAAAAAATATTGCGCCCTCATACATATTTCCATCAATTCATACAGTTCCTGAAGCAGCGACACAGCCCTCGACGTCACACTACCACCATCACATTTGACTGTTGGTATGATGTTCTTTTTATGAATCTTATGCCAGATGTAAGCAGAACCAAACATTTCTGACTTTGTTTCTCGGCTGTTTCTTCAAATTGTGGCAGGATGTGTTACTTTTTGAGATCTTTTAGCCTACTTTACTTTGTCAGACATGTTCTGTCTAACTGATTTCTTGATTTAACAGCTCTGGCAGTAATCAGGCCTGGCTGTGGCTAAAGACATTTAATTCAGTTTTCCCAAAAATGTGGTTCATCACAATTCTTAACTATGGGGCCAATTAGTTTTTCACATACAGCCAGGTAGATTTGATAGATTTTTTTCCCTTAATAAATGATCAAATAAATTGATTTTATTTATGGATTATCTTTGTCTAATATTAAAATTTGTTGGATGATCTGAAATATAAAAGTTTGTCAAATGCAAAGAACTCAGCGTTCTTAATAATATACAAATTATAGATGGTAAGAGTGTTCGCTTAAACAAGGACCTCAGTAGAATTTTGGAGATATGTGTTTTAATGTCTTGTTCCATTAATCTTTTTCCCCACAAGAAATGGCTATGAACTATTTTTCTTGCCTGTTACATTTTTCCCCACTTTTAACATGAACAAACAGAGATGATGTGATACTGAGCTTCTTCAACTGACAATGTGCTGATAATGTATTCACAACTTCACAAAAAGCTTTATTTCTTCTGTTTCTGCCAGCCTTCTGCTTCTGGTGTCCTAAAGCTCCATTCACACAGGAAGCAATTAGCAACAATGTGGTGACCAGAGACATAGAAAATGAGCGATACTCACCGACTTCAAGTGATGACAGGCAGTTCTTTTCCACAAGCGGCGGAAATACCTAATCCATAATGATGCCATGCATTTTCACTGAAAAATATCGGCGCTATTGTCAAAAGGTTGGCACTGGCACATTACTGCAAAATGAATGGTCCGTAAGTTGGAACCTCTGCTTTATGATGGAAAAGAAGTTAAAAAAAAAAAAAGATAAGAGTGGAAACAGTAACATCGAGAAGTCATGGGAAAAGTCAAGCTGAACCTTCAATATTTAATATTCAATTATGAAATCTCAAAGGCAAAACAATTTATGAAAAACAGTCTGTAATGACCCTCTGGTCAACCTTCTCCCTGCTGGGGCCCAGTTAGCAGAGCTGTACTGTTAGGAAAATTCAAATCACTCAGTCTAAATCCACAATATGAAGAGGTGTCAGCCAGCTGTCTGTAACCCAGTGCTTACTTTGTCTTTAGGTTAATATTCCTTTTGATTTTCTAAAATTCTTTGTAATAATCACCTCTAACATATTTGTCTAGCCTTGAAGTTGTGAAGACACAATAGCACACTGGTATTGCTTTCTCTATTTTTGTTAAATACTCTGGCTATGGACTTTAAATCTATTGCTTTCTAAATATTTATTCAGCTCACTGTATAATACACAAATGCTTTCCTCCTTGAAAAATAAACTTCAAACAGGACTTACTCATCTTCATGCTCTAAGGCAATGTTTTAATTTCCCTCTGTCTGCACCAAAAAATGTGTGCACAAAATACTACTTTTAAAAGACATCTGTTGTAGAGAAGCACAGAAAATGAGCATTATAACTTATTTTTTTCAAGGTTTGTATTGAAGGAAGATTTCAGGTGAAATTTCAGCTAAGGTCATGCCTTTGTAGAACAGTTCTTCAAGATATACAGTCCCTTCCCTTCAAAACTTTACTAAAAGAAATACTTGTCAAAAACATGTTTCCCATTTGTTAGTCTCTTTTTTAAAACTTGAAAAGCATTGAGCAAGCCCAGGTGTGATGACAAAATACATCTTAGGATAGTCAGAGAACTGAGCTTTTGTTTCTCTGTCATATACCAGTCAGCAGGCATGTCATGTTTGTCACAGTTTATATGGTACTTTCTCTTTCAGTCATGAAGCCTTGTCTCAAGTCTCCAGAGCTTGTGTGGGAGTAATTGTCCCAAACAGGGAACTGAAGTTTCTGTCATCAAGACATCAGACCGGATAGCAGAGGCTGCTGCCAGACATCAGTATCTTGGGCTTAATCAAAATGGGTTTGATGGCAGAGCTATTGAGTTTTACAGTTATATCAGTTACCACATACTTGTCGAAACCATTTGGGCATTGCAAACACTGCACCCTACTGAATTCTATATTATCTTTGTTAGTTATAACTACTGCATGCATGCTGCACTTGTTCTGCTTGACACCAATGGCAAACTTGAGGGGCACAAAAGCTAATGTCATATTTTGCATGTTTTTCATCTCTCTGCCACATTTCATGGTATTCTGCAAGATAGTTTTGCAGTGTTTGTGATGGATGCTGTACATATCAAAAATCACATCTAGAAATGCACAACTGTGGCAAGGTTAACATATATGCAGACAAACGTCATCACATGTCTTACCCCAACCTACATGTGAATGTTTTCCCCTTATGTGATCAGATAATTTGGTATTTTTGCTGATTTTTAAATGAATTGATAAATCTAATGGTGTAAGATTGTCAGTGTTTTAAGGTGGAAAGATGATTTGTATTTGTATGCATGTCAAAATATGACAGAAGCCACAACATTTTCATCTTAATGACTAAGAATAACCTAAAGCGCTGACCATAAAACTGACCTCTGGAAACTGGCCTGATCAAAATAACTTATACTTACTTACCTGTAGTTTCCTATTAAACCAGCACAGATTTGTGAAGATATTAAGATAGACAGATGTTTAATCATTAAACTACTTTAATCATTAAATTTAATCATTAATTACTTTAATTCTCAGATACAGGAAAATGAAGAATGACAAAAAGGTTTTCTCACTATTTTAGGTCACGTGTTATATGACTCTTTTTCCCCACACAAAATGATCCATATGAGTGCCACCTACTCTAGTCAGATGATCTAGGAAGACCTATAAAGAACATAAAAAACTGTAACAGTAAAATGCATCATTGCTAAAATAAGAATAATAAAGTATAAAAGAATAATAGAATTGGGGAGAGGTGTGATCTGTGGCTCGGCTGTAGGTCAGGGTGGTGCAGTAGGTTCAAGGGACCTTGACCAGCGAGGCCAGCAGCTATCATCTAATCATGCCTCCCCTATTTCTGTGGCACACTGAGACCTGGAGGAAAGAACTGAATCTGGGACTGTAAATAACTAAAAGGACTGTTAAGCACTGAATATATTTATTTTAGATTTTCAATTTATATCGATATTTTTTTCCAATGTAATGGCGGCACTTTCAGAGTCTGACAATTCCGCATAGCCTAATAAAGAGGATGTGGAAATTACATTAGTTTGAAATTAATTTTATTTATCCTTGGTGATAAACAGTTTCAATCTTCTAATCTGCGTGATAGTATCTGCAATTCCAGGAATATAAAACAGATTAAACAGCAGATTAGATTGAACTACGAAAGTATTTATTCATTTTTTTTGCATTACCAACTGAATGCATGCGAATTCCAGTGAAAAGGTAATGCACAGTTTGTGATGCTGTAACTTTACAGCTGGGGTTCATTTGGTTGTTTTAGTGAGGTCCAGCATAAGTTGCACATATAAATCATATTGGCCAAGCAGAGAACCACTGAACTCATGCAGTAAATAAAAGAATTAGTGAAAATGTGGCACTTGTAGCTGATTTTAAACCAAAACTCGAGCATAACCTGTTCCCATAGTGACGTAGAAAAAAAAGCCACTGTCATGATACTGAAACTCCAGCTTTAAGCTCAACATAGGTCTCTAACTCTTTAATCTCACTTTGTAGTGTGCACCTCGTGCCTTCCTCAGCCCTCTTAGACTCTTCCTTTTTTAGTGTGTAGCTTCTTTGCCCTCGTAGCTCTTGACCTTTTACCTTTAATGCTCTTGCGTTTTTGCCTTGCTTTTTTCACTTGTCCCCATGTTGGTCTCTTTAATTTCATTTTTCTTATCTTTCAAATATTTTCTTTTCAGTATTTGTTTTGCAGAAATTAATTTTGATGTGCGCTCTCCATGTGGACGTTTTTCTTTATTTTTTAATAAGTTAAAGCCAAAAGCCATGCCACAGATTCTATTGCTCCATATAGATAAGGAATGTAAAAACACAGAGATTAAATCACAATCACTGTTCAAGGACTAACAGCTTCTTCCTGCCAACCACTTTTTCCTTGACAAGTCAACATCAAGTGGCTGTGCCCTGGCTGAACCTGCTCCATCTACTCTGGCCAGACTGTCAGAGTGTCTGAAAGGCAACTACAAATGAAGGCCTCCAGAGCTGAATTAGGAGAAGACGTTCGTGTCATTGTCGGTCATCTTCAGCACTGAAGGATATGTTTATCTCCCAAGCCAGCCTGTGATTTCAGCAGTAGGCAAACCAGTTTAACTTCATCTGCCTCGTGGTAAAAGTAATGTCACTGGTACACTGAAAATAATAATCTGAAAATAATAAAAAAAAAAATATTGAAATTACTTTAAATTACTCTGAATTATTTATTCAGTCTCAGAAAAATGTGATTAACTTTAATGGCTCTTTATTTTATTCATATAACCTATATCTTTTTTTTATTGCCTCATGATTTTTTTGCACTTTGCTCATGTTTCTTTCTAAGCTCGAGCATTCGTCAGCTCATCGCTTCTCCTTGAAAATATCTGGTAACATCAATTATTGCATTCTTGTTCCTTTTGTAAATAGATCCTTAAATACATATACACATTTATTTTAAATTCTTGTGTTTTTTTCCTTTATGCAGAGGTTTAGAATAAATCTATGAACTGGCCAAAGATACCTTCTCTGGGAGATACAAGTGTGTCTACAGTCTGACATGCACTAAATAAAATGGCTTGAAAAAATGTAAAAAACAAAATTTCAACTTGTTGAGCAAGAATTAAGCAACAAAGTTGAGTTTTACACAATAAACCTTCTGAAGAGTTGTCATCAAAATAGGTTACGGGACTTAAACATTCAGGATTTCAACCAAATAAGGATAATATACCAAGTTCTGACTGAAAGATTTCTAAAAACAAAACAAAAAAAAATCATACATTTGGATGGAAATGGAGATAGAAAACTAAGTAGCAGTAATGTCTGGAGAGGTAGTGGAGCCTAAGTAGTCGGCATATAATGATGTTGGTGGTTAACTAAAGAGCTATGACTAGGATAATATATACATATTAGCACAGGTAAGATGTAAGATGAGGGTTAAATTGTTTTCAATTAAAGTTCATGTTGAGGGTCCCCAGAGGACAGAGATCATGTGGCAGAAAGAAAACAGTGAAAATGGACCAAACGTCAACTAATAAATTACTCACTATGATTAAGAATATTCATTATGAAAAGTTCTGATCCTGAGCTTATTGTTCAAACTGAAATCTTAGTCTGCCTGAGAGTAATTGTTTTCTGAAGCGTTTAAATATTTGGTGTCTGGGACACTGTGAGTTATTAAACATAGCTTTAAGACGTGCTGCACATGAACAGTGCTAAGCTAGAGAGGCCAACAATGACCACATATTTTTTCTTTTTTTATTTAATGGCTTTTTTCTATTAAATAAAACACAAAGCAATACAGCATAAGGTAACAGTGCAGGAGATGCTCGGGTGTGGAAACACAGTCATCATTTCATCAGCACAACAAGTGGATAAAAACCTGTTTTTTCTTTAGTTTTTTTTTAACCTCCTAGGACCTGGCGTCCACATATGTGGACATCACATTTTGGGTTATTTAGACCAAAATACTGAATTTTGCTTTACAAGGGCCTGATACCCACTTACGAGGACATTATACTGCTACTGTTCTATCAAAATTTTAAATGAATATCCTCATATGTGGCTCTTATTTTTCTTAAAAACAAAAATAAGGTAAAAAAAAAATCTGGTAATTCTTTGTTTTTAGATCATCAGGCCCCAATGTGACCAAATATCAAAGAGAAATTAAAAATGCATGCTGTGGAAGAGTTCGGGTCTTAGGAGGTTAAATGTGGGAACTAAAAACCTCTTAATCAGAGTGTGAACCAGTTGTAACACTTTTTTTTTGCCTACTTTGCCCTACCAGTAGAAGAAAAACAATAAAATGTAAGTCACATGGACCCCTTCTTATAGGTCTTTGGCTGTCACTGGACTCACCGCACTCAGTCAGACTGCTAGAAACTGTTTATCTTTATGTGAATTGTGACATCAAATACTTTAAAGGAAATGTATTTATATATATATATATATATATTTTTTTTTTTTTTTTTTAAAGTCACACTGTCAATCTTTCACATTGATAATCATTATCAGCTGAGGACTAAAGCAAGAGGAGACTTCAAGAACAATAATATTATTGCGTATCTTATGAAAAGGTCTTGTATCAAATGGCGTGCACGTTCTCATGTGGCAGACATGGTGATGTTAAAAATGACACTGTGGAAACAAGGACTTCTCTATAGGCAGTTTCAGGCCTTTTGTCCTTGTATTGCTTTCTTATTTTTAATGAGCTCCTGTGTCTATAACCTGCATGTCAAAAATGTTATAGTCAAGCAAAAAATTAATTGTGATTTGGAAACTTAAAGCCTCTAGTACATTTGAACATTTATATAAATGTAGAGAGACATGTCTGAACCTGCATTTCACCTTTGTGAATCAGTCAGTGCCTCATGGTAGTGTTAGCACACTCCACCATACAATCACTTTCATAGCTAAAAAAAGACCCTCAAGAACACAGAATGCCCACTTAATCAGTGATTGCTCCAGAGAAATGGACTTGCTGACCACATTTACAATATTGTTTGACCACAGGAATTAAAATTAATATCCTCTATTTGTTTCCATTTAAAAAAATAATTTTCAAAGATTTAAAGAAATTTTAAAAATTCTGTATTCATAGTAAAATTTAAATGAAAAGTTTCTGTGCACAAAAAGACAAAATCAGACGTGCCATGCAGAGGGTGTTAAAATTCAAAGACAAGCAGAAGAGTAAAAGTTCAGTCATCACTTTTAGCTTCCTTTCTGGTGCCATTTATCTAGTGAAATTAAACTTTTCTGGCCTTCAGGTTAAAAGCTTCAGTCTCTGCAAGGTTCCCATATGGATTACTATCAGTCTCCACGGAAACTGTTACAATAACTTTACGTTTTTTTACTAACCTCAGCCACCTCATATTGGACTGCATCTTTGCACATTGTCCCCCTGGCACACTTACAGCAATTACATCAAGTTCGGTGGTGGAATTATATATCCAACCTACCCAGCAGATGTAACCCATCCCATGCCATTAAGGCCAAAAAACCATTTTTTTTCTTTTAATACTTGACGATAATCTATAGTATTTTTTGGCATGTGAGTAGCTCTAATAATGCAAATCAGTTCAAATAATTCAAACAGTGAATGAATTTGCATGAAAGTGATGGAAATGTTCTCGTGCCCTGCCTTTTCACATACCCCAATAATTAGGTAAAACTTTTTCATTCACATTTCTACATACTAAAATGAAGTAATAACAATGGCAAACACTGTAACAGTCTAAAGATTTTTGTGTTAATGTTCTCACTGTGAGCATCTGGCATAAAGTACTGCTTTGAATAAACAGACACATTATCAGAGCTGTAGAGTTTTACCAGGTGATGACTGAATCCTTGCAGCTTGTGTGACTGAAAATATCAAGTGTCAAAAAGAGCCCACCTTACACACGTTAAGTGCCCTCAAATGGATGTGGTTTTGCTCAAGTGCTTTGCTTAAAAGACTTTATTCAAACAAACATGTCTTTGGACTGTGGGACGAAATCAGAGAACCTGAAGGAAAACCACACGTGGAGAACATGCAGACTGTGCACAGCAAGGCTCAAGCCAACAAGAGAAAACTTTTAGCTGTCAGGCAACAGTAACCACTACAATCATTGTTCGGTCCCATATGAGATTAATTAGTTTCCAGGGCCTCAAATGGGAATGTGGGTTGTGATGTTTCACTGTCATTGTAACTGCACTGTGATTTTGCTTTGCTTGCACGTCCCCGAAGTCTGAGGTTAGAAGGATTATGTCTTGGCAGGATTGCGTTCATCCTGTAATGCACAAAAGGTCCCACTATTTATTGAATCAAGGTTCAATTTTCCAATTCGAACAATGTATGAGACTTACAGAATTCAACATGCAAAATCAATCTGTCTCTGTGTGGGACTGGAATCATGCCTTTATCACAGCTGAAGGGCACAAAGTGTGTTCTAAGTGTTCATTCTATTTGTTCAGCTCTTTGCATAAATTTTCTGTTATTCCAAGAACAGCTCAGGTCTGTGACATGCTGGCAGAGGTTATTGTTGGCAGCAGCTGCAGAGTCCAGGAGTGACAGGCGCAAATACAGGGAACACAAAGGGGCCTTTAAGGTGCACAAATAGTTAATGTGGGCTAAGAGTCAGTGACCTCTGCTACTGAGCAACCATGCCTGGTGACTGCACAGCGTTTTGCATGGGACAGAAATGCTATTACATATTGTATATGCATGTTTTCTGCACTTTCAGCATCTGAATCTATTTCCCCTTAGTGGTGGGGATTATTTTGTATGCCTAGGGTTAACTCCATCTTCCTACCTCTCGTACTCAAAACAATCACTTATTAAAAATTGAATACAACAATTATGAGTGTCATTCGTTTTGTCAGCTTGTTAATTATTCTTTAGAAAATCTGTATTTATCTACATGTCACACTGACATCATTCATTTTAAGCTTGCAGTAAGGAGCATAGTTTCTAAAATGTTGAACTCGTTTAGGAGATGTGTGAATTTTAGTGCTGAAATTTATAGGGGCAGATTTTCATACTGAGATTTTTATACATTATAAAAATGAAGGGGATCCCGTGGGAGTGCAGTCAGATTTCTTCATACCTAGTCAGCTTTAAAAGCCTACTGCTTTGACATATGCGCAGCTACAGCCTCAGAATTCACAGAACTTGGGCCCTCCGATGCTATGTGTTTGCTAAAACTCGTCAGTGTAGAGGTGAAAAGTAAAAGAATTTTAGAGCTTTGTGGAGATTTCACTAGTGTGCCATTTATAGAAACCAGTTTACGGTTTGCTGTTGGAAACTGAAGAAAACCTCTCAGAATCCTGCAGCTATATGTCAATAAGCCCATAATATGCATTAAAATGTAGCCACAACACCCTTTTCTCACACAATCCCATCAATGAACACAACTGAAGTTTGACATTTTAGATACGAACTGATAGATAACCCAGCTCTCATTGACTGCAATGGGAAATGCAGGCAGCATTTCATCTGTGGTGCGTAATACTTCATTTTTTTCTCAAG
Source organism: Pelmatolapia mariae (assembly GCF_036321145.2). NCBI lineage: Eukaryota > Metazoa > Chordata > Actinopteri > Cichliformes > Cichlidae > Pelmatolapia > Pelmatolapia mariae. The sequence goes on along the minus strand of NC_086227.1, from coordinate 16,487,886 downwards.
GTCAGCTAGCCAAGCTTTAACTACAAAAAAAAAAAGATATTTGTGATGCTTTATAATACCACTGTGAGTAGCTCAGAGGATAAGTTCTAGAGGAGCCATCATAGTTTTTGAGTTTTTCATGTATGCACCCATACACAGTAACAATGAGAGCTAGGCAGTTCACTGATTTCATGTAAACCACAAAATTTTAAATAATTTCAGACAACTTTCATTAGTGATATCTGCACAAATAATTTCTTCAGTTTTCTTTTTTTTTTGTCACCCTTGGGAAGTTTGATAAATGCCCTCTCACTCGTCAGTTCTCCAGATCAAAATGAATAAAACTAAGAGATTCAGATGGTGATGCTCAGTGATGTTAAACTAGCAAATTATACAGATAGCTCTGTGAAGATCTGCATGTAGAGGCAGCAGCCAAGGAGCAATTTCGCAGCATGATTAATCATGCTGATTCCATGGTGGGCTTCATTTTGAGGAAATAAAATATGTTCCTTCTGTTCAGTTTAAAATGGTATTAGGGTTAATTTAGTGTTAACTAACATGAATATAAGGATACAGGGGTGTCCAACTTTCACTATACAAAAGTCTACGTATATACCAAGCACACACAACAGATATTTAATAAGATCCCCATGTCTACTGTATGTGTGTGTACTAGCTCTAATTGGGATTTAGAGAAAGTACTTTTAAATCTATTACTGAACCTACTAATATTGAGTGCACAGGGGTCAGGCCAAAATGATAATTGGATGATAAAATTGATTCTCACTTCTGTTTTATTTGCTTCAGGCCAAGGTTGTCCTATTTCTATTTCTTTTTCTATCCATCCAATTTCCCTCCATCTGTAGTAGAAGCTGGCCACCATCGGAGTGTGGAGGAGGTTATTCAGCAATCGTGCACCCACTCAGACGTGAGGGAATAAGCGGGGCGGAACACAGAGCTATTTTAGTTTAGCTCCTCTGTATCTAGGTCTAAGTGATTAAAACAGAGGCTTCTGCCAATATTCTTCTCAATGAAGGTGTTTTTAAATTGTCACTTGACATTCTCTCAAAGTCTCCAACAAAACTTTGAAAACTATTTTCTTTTATTGAGGATGGTTCCTTTTTGTTTGTTTGCTTTTTCCCCCTTGTACTGTCAGTAACACTGACAAATTATTATTTCCTCTACAGTATTTCTTGTCTTTTTTTCAGCAGGTACCCAATGCATAGTGCAAATGCCACATTGACTCTCATGGGCCTCACATCTAACCCAGATCCTTCTTTTAACTTGAAAAATTGCTCCTTGCGCTACCCACAAGGGACTGCAAAGAGGAATGTCTGGTATGCCCACCCCTGCTGTATTAGGTTACTTATTGACTTTAGCATCTCTCTTCATTCTGCCTTACTTCATTTTCCATGTCTTACTCCCAGAGTCCTTCCTTGTTCACCCCTTCAATTTCATCCCCCTCCCAACCACCATACAGGTTGGCCAGTTTCAGCTTCAGCTTTCCACAGTCAACACTGCAAAGAGGTTTGTTATGGAGACCCAGTTAAAGCAGTGAGCACTGGGGCAAAGCCTTCTGGGGTTGGGCTGAATGGATGAGCTGTCAGGCAACCAGCTCTGTGATGAGAGACCCAGACTTCATGCAGGCTCAGATGGGGAAGATACTGGTTTCTGTCAAACCCAGAGCAAAGGAGGGGCCCCACGTCTGAACTGCCCTGAAAAAAAATGGGTGTGAAACTAGGAGGGGTGGGAGCCTGGAGAAATGCTAAGGGGCTGTCTGGGGAATATGGATATGGACTTCATCTTCACTTTATCAAGTCCACCTGTGAAACACATACATCCAAAGGCACACAAGTGTATATATGCACATTGTTCAATGGGTACTTCACTGTATTTTAATTAGATGGTGTTACATCCCAGTACATGTTACTGAAACATTTCATTGTCAGTGCAATATTCTTGATCCTCCAGTGTCTATATTCTTTTTAACTCTGTCCATATTACATTTCCATCTCTGGATTGTTTGTTCCAAGATGTACCGCTGGGAACTTGGGAAGTGACAAGAGACTCCTGAGGAAGAAAGAGAAAGTAGGAGGGGAGAATTGGAGAGGAGTATGTAGAGGGAATAAGGAGACAAACAGGGTTCCCAAGAGAGTATGAACAGATGAGAGAATGATGGTGTCTGAGAGCAGGACGTGGAGTGACAACATAGAGAAGAATTAGTAGAAAGAGCAGAATGGGAACGAGTACAGAACTTAGAAATGAGGGGAAAAAATGACAGTAATGGGAAGAGATGATTAAAAAATATTATTCTGAGCACATGTGACTAATATAATGCTGTTTTTTGTTGGTTTTTACTATTTTTAGCATAACAATGACACTGATTATAACTTTCTCCTGATATGCAGCATAGTCAGTGATTACAGAACACCTCATTTTATGTGAGAAACTATCTCATTTTATTTATCTTTGATGTTACAGTTTATTCGTTTGAAGCTAGAGACAGGTTGTAAAAATTCTACAAGTATAAGTTTATAGTCTAACTTTCGAGTCTGAAAACAAAACAACCCCAAAATAGATCCTGCTGAAATGAAAAGCCTTACTTCATTAGCTGTGATGAACGTCAATGCAGCAGTTGAGATTGTTAACAAGCTGAATTAAATGCAGGACCATGAAAGCTGTGATGAGAATGTTTTGCATCAGCTTTTGGAGTATATACACATATGCACAGTAACAACTGAAAAACTCTTTATTAAAAAAATCTGTGGATCACAGTTTGGTGAAGTTAATGATAGTTGAAATAAATATAACAAATGTTTTGGTATTCTGAATCTACTATCAAATGTGTCAATATAAAAAAAAAACTGTTTAAACTGTAGAATTAAGATTGCTGAGTAGATAGATACAGTTTTAAAAAATAAAAAGTGCATGCTCTAAAAAGCGTAAAATCATACCCTTTTTAAATGAGATGTTATCCTCAGCATGACAAAGTTGCAAAAACCAAAGTAAAGTGCATTGCTGTATTGTATTTTGACTTCACTAGAATAGTCGGTGACATCTTTGAATCTTGATATATTTATTTACAGCAAAATAGTAATGAAATGAGTGCAAATAAGATGCACATGAATTCAGCAATAGGCTAGAATAAAGGGGCACAAAGTAGCAGACGTATTGAGAAACTACACCATGCTTGAAGACAGGCAGGAGGGAAAAGTAGAACTGGCAGAGTTGAGAGGAGCAAAAGCAGGAAAACATCAGTGGAGAACTCATCACAATGCAGTGCAGCAGAGCAGCTCCCGGCCTGCACCACAGGAATCCCATCTTCAGGGCTCAGAGCAGGTAATAGGAATGCTCTAGCCATTAATGCTGGGAGAAGAAGAACAGGAAAAACCCTGTGTTCTCTGTTGAAGCCTTAGCCTTTCTATTGCCCACCTCTGATTCAGCAGCAAGCCACACCAGCACACCTAAAAGAAATGGATTAAAAGCAGTTCAGAACTCACATTGTGCCCAACTTACATACAGTGTCCTGCAAAAAAAGAGAGTGAAAACATAAAAATACCCCTTAAAAATGGGAGGTATTGCTCTTTTTTTGTTTCAGTTGTAAGACCAGACATGGAAGCCTTGTTTATGCAGTCTTCTGCATATCTATCAGTTTCTTGAAGCTCACAGATTAAGCTGGAACTACAAATTGAGGCATGTTTTACACTAGCTCTTATTATGCTCCAGTTATCTTCAGGTTGACATTGTTGAAGATTTCAAGGAACACAATACACAATCTCTTTATAGTGTGTGCTTTCATCTTTTATTCTAAAAAGAATTACCAGAAAACAATTACATGAGGTTATATTTCGAGATCATTTACAAGGAAGCCTTGATCAGATAACCCCTTTTTCAGTTCTCTGTAGCTCCTTTGAAAGAAAAACAAAGAAAATTTAAGTGTTTTACATTTTAAAAAGTCACTCATGGGTGGGCTGTATCGTGCGTCTGTGCATTCTGGGATTAAAAACAAAAAGGATTTAACAGATTTGATAGTTATCTAAATCTACTGCAAATTTGCAATGTCAGTGTTGAGATAAGTATAGCTGGTAGGGTGCCTGAAAATATAATAATATGCAGACTCACCAAATCTGTTCAGCTTAGCTTAGCTTCCTCAATGCCATATTCGAAGAAAAACCCATAACTACCTCATGTACCTCATGTTTCACTGCAGATTCATGTCAGTCAAGATACTGATCTGTTTTAGGGAAATGATTTTTTCAGGGAGCCAAAAAAAATCCAAATTATTAATCTAAGCAAAAACAGTCTTTTAGAACAATGTAAAACAAACAATTAATCAAATACAATTTTCTCAAAATTATTTAGACACTCAAGATATGTAAGCAAGATATGTTTGCAAAGGGTGATTTTTGTTGCTGTTTTGCTTTTCTGGCCTCTCTTAATGTCTGTGATACTTTAACTCACACACAAAGATCGAGAGGTTACAGGTACAGGAAAGGGGCTGTGGCACCAAAGCTGTTATTTTGCAGACTTTTTTTGTGTTTGCAGACAATTATTCTATTCATTGCGCAAATCCTATGTTTATTAAACTATTATAAATCTCCATCAAACATGCCTTGTCTATGAGAAAGGGCTTTGTTTATTCATATTTTGGTGGGCTAACTAACTAGCTTAAGGCATGCAGCTCTGATCATGGCACCATCTGTGTGTCTGTGTTCGAAAATGTTAAAAGCAAGGAGTCAACATGCTCACATGTTTGGCAAAAATGGGCCGATGTCTTTCAACAATAACTTCTACAGTGTCTTTTTCTAAGAGTGCAGTGTGTTTTTTTCCTTAATTTGGGAGGTACTTAAGTGTCATTCATAATTAAAGTTTGACCAAATCGCTAGGTCAGACACTAAGTCAGTTGTTCATTAAGAAGGCATCTTCATTTCTTCCTGAAATGAAGATGCTTGTCTCTCTTCCTGCTAACTAATCAGCAGCATAATCAGCTCAGTCTGTTTCATGGTCCTTTGTGAACAGTAGAGTTGAAGCCATGCATGCCAGCTTTTCTAGGTGGCAATCACCATCACTCTGTAAGTAGATCAATTGTTATTCAGCGAGTGTCTCTTATTGCTTTTCCGTATTTGTGAAATCCTGGCATGGATTTAGGTTTTCCCTTGGACCAGTTCATCTGGTCATAATCAGATTTTTAAAATCAGTTTTCGTTCTTGAAGGTTAATATTACCTCCAAATCATTTCTGTGCGTGCAGCTCTGATCCTGACACCATCTGTTTGCCTTTTCTCTGCTTTGCCTTTTTTCCCCCTCACAGCCAACAATATGCAACAGCTTTTTCCTGCAAGTACAGGACAGTCACAGCGTGACTAAACAAGATTTCACAGAGACAATAGTTATTTGGCCCAAACATCAGCTAAAAATCAGCAGCAACTGCCAGCTTCTTTTTTTCTGTCAGGGAAATGCTGCATTCTGCTGCACTGTACATAATAGCTTTTAGGTCATGGAAAGATATTCATCTGGAGCTTCCAAAGATTAGGAAGCCAACTGCTTTGCTATGTCTTATGGTAATGAATGGTTGTTTTTAATAAGCTGCCTCTCTCTCAGGAAGTGAGACTAATATCTCAGCCTAAGTAGCAGGGTCACTCAGGTCAAATCCAGATGAAATTGCTGCTCACTTTTAATTCCAAAATCTTATCTAATGAAACATAAAAGGAAAAAAAATTAAATATTAAAACCTTTTCTGTGGTATTACAGTGCCAAGGTAATGACTACATTATGAAACACACTGTTCTTTAAATTAAACTTGTGTTGAGCTTAAATATTTGCTTTCATGGTTTGCTAAAAAATGTTTATTTTATGAAAATGATTAGGTCCAGCCAAACATGAAAGTCCCAGAGGTAACATTTCCACTGACTCTAGGTTAAATGTTAGTTGAATAATAGCATTAGATGAAGGATCAATCTCCTCTTCCCAAGAAAGCTCATCAAACACTACTTTAATTAGCAGATGTGATTTATCAAATACATCTTTGAGACTAATAAAACATTATTTGCATGTTTTAATAGATCAAAGTGCACTAAATTGAAGGTTATTCTTAAAATATTCATACCACAGCTTAATGAGCAGTTCATTTTCACCCAGGCTTAGCCATCTCACTGGCAGCAGGTATAAAAATAACTAAAGTGAACATAGGTTCACTAGTGGGGCTGCTTTATACTTCAAGGGCTGCTCCAAAGCTCATATACCATTCACATTTTGAGTGTTGTACTCAGCATTGAGGAGGGAAGTCACATCTGCCCCAGTGTTTCCCTTCTCAACCTTCAGAGGTCCATCCCCTCCATTTCCAAAATTAAGCAAGTATGCAAGAGGGACCCCAGATCGATGAACACTCATCAGCCTCGCCATCTGGCCCCAGTTTGTTTTCTTAGCAAATGAAGCTGATTATTGAGCAGGGCGGCTAATGGCATTGAAATCTACTGGGCTGCTCCTGGTTTACTTGGCCATCTGAATTTTCCAGAGAAATTTGTATAATAACAAGTATTGAAAGAGCCTCAGATGCAACCCATTTAGTACGCAAGCATAGCGACATAATGGCTGATAATGCATGCAGGTGTTTTTAGTCAGCTTTTAATGGCTCACACATAACTGATTTGGGTGTGGTTATAAGTGAAATATGCTTGAAAACCTCTACAGAGAGCTGTGCAGCTGCAGTTTTTTTCTGGCCTCGTGTGAGCTAAAGTTATAATCTCTTATCACCTGAGAGCAGGACAGCAATTTGGCCTTCCCTACCTCATCATGTAGTTCACCCAGAATTGAAATACAATGAAAATAAATGAATTGCTCATGGGATCTATTTTTATATCGGATTCTTTAAGTGTGCTGTCTCCTTCTGTTTGTCAGCTTTATGTCATTGTTCATGCCATCTGTTTTTGACAAAAGTCTAAAAAAGCCAAGATGACTTCATATTCTGATTTAAATTTTACTCTACTTTACCAATAGTTAAAAATGTTTCAAGAACGAGCATTGACTGTATAACTCAGTGTCCAGCACAACTTTCATTTCTATACATTATATACAGATATTGCAGCAGATGGTTTCTTCCTGTTGAGTCTTTCTTTCTCACTGTCGCTAAGTGCTTCATTATAGGGGGCTGTTTGATTGGTAGGATTTTCTCTGTATTATTGCAGGTTCTTTACTTTACAATATAAAGTGTCTTGAGGTGACTCTTGGTTTGATTTGTCATTCTATAAACGACATTAAACTGAACTGAAATGAATAAAGTATGAATAAGTAAAAGTAATGAAGTATGAATAGAGTAAATAGAACAGTGGGGGTTGTTTCCATAATTTAAGACATCCAGACATTTTAAGGTTATCTGTTAATTTTTACCAGCTTTGAAAAAACCAGTTCTTTTGTACTCCACCTGCTTTACACAGGGATGTAAATTATCAGATATGCACTGTGTTGCTAAATGCTGTATTCTCCCCAGCCAGAAAGAACCCTCGCCCCACACAGATGTTCATCCAATTCCCTGAGTTCAATGAAAGCACCCAGAGCAGCCACTAAGTCACGATTGCAGTGACAAGGACACAATCCTACAACAGCTTCACAAGCACAACTACTGCTAGTTCTGTTGGATTAAATTTATGATGAAGCTTAACCTGACATGACAGATGGTTTATTACACAAAACCATCTGAGAATTTAACCTTGAAAACTGGAATGGGGTGGGCATTTTCAAAACATATTTGGCAGGTGTTTGGATGAGCCATCTGTCTATCACAAGCTACCTTCAACCAATCGCAAGTGTACCCTTGCGACATATCATACTTTTGTCAAAGCCAGACTGAAAAAGAGCAAAAATAAATGTTGAAGCAAAGCCAAATCAAGTCAAAATCCAGCTCCCTTGCAGGTGAAATAAGACACTGAAGTCATTTTATTAACTACTATAGAGGGCTTATTTTACCTCTCTGATGTTCCCATAACCCATTTTCACTAAAGGGGTGTGGGAGTAACACAAACCCCCTCTCCTCTTGAACAAGTATCCCATTAGCTTCATTTTTAAGATATGGTTTTAGGGCTAGTGGTAGTTCAGTGTGTTTTAACTGAAGTTTCTAAAGGTCTGAAATAGCCAAATATTCTGTGCTTGTGTTATCAACCACTTGTCTACTTAATAGCAAATAAATTGGAAGAGAAGTTTGTCTAACATGTGGTTAACATTATTAAAGGGTGTATTTTGACCCAAATCATGCACTATGCCTAACCAAAGAGTGAGGTGCCAAGTTATGGCTAAAGACGGTTATACTGAACATTTTTCATTTATAATATCTAAAACTGCTAAAATCACTGTTTATTTTGGCTTCAAAATATTACACTATTAGCAGATCAGTCTATCTTCTCCAGCTAACTTTCATGTTGTTCCTTATGTCAGTTTTACACTGTGATGTTGACTATCACCAGAGTCAGCAGGCAGTGGCAGGCACTCTTTGTTGCATTAACAAAGCGGAATGATCTGATTTCCTCACAGAGAAGAGAGTTCTCTCCGTGAATGCCACTCAATTAGAGTACTTCCTCAAATATAGGAAGAACTTTCTTTTATTTTATTTTTATTCTCAAGAAAACTCATGGAGCCAATTCATCACATGGCTACTGAAAAATATATGCATTTTTGGATACTCATGCTGAAGGAAAACAGACACATGTAACCCGGTAACTGAGTTACCAGTGCAGACATGAAATGCACTTCTAAGTACATTAATATGTGACTCATAGACAAGGGGAAGTAGACTTCCATATTGTTCATGCTTCTCAGGGTCCATGAGAAGCATACAGACAGCAATCTATTGTGTGATGTTCAACAGGCCCCATCTCAGTGAGTGTTGCTGGCAGACCTTTGTGCTGTGTGATTCATTTGATGTAGGTGGTCCTCAGCTAGAAAGACTGATGTCACTGCTGAACACCAATAAGGATTTAGCATTTTTTGAAATGAAATTGCTGTTATTTTTGTGGGCCTGGTGGTTGTGTTGCCAAGTAACTGTTAATTTTTTTTCTCAAATATTAATTTAATGTTGTGTTTTCAGCTACTGAAAGCAAATGACTTGTCGAACAGGTTTTTTAGGTGCTAACAAACTTGGTTATTGTTGGACTGCTTATACATAAACACATCTACACATATATACTCACTATCACATGCACACATTCAGTCAACAATGTGTGTATAAAGTATAAAGCCATGAAAACCATTAGGTTCTTGTGAGTTTTTTCTGTGATTAAATCAACCAGTTGCAGTTTTACTTTGAGTTATTCCAGACAGCCCAACCTCCTCCTTGAAATGGGCCACGTGACAACCCTTAAGGAAATAAATGCCGTTGAAAATTTAACGGTAGAAAGTGCCCATCCCCCAAGAAGTCTATTGACACTACCCTCTGGCCCGTGCCTGTGTTTGTGTGAAGCACACGCCAGCAGTCCAGCCCCTCCCATTCAGAAAGATATACTTCATTAGCTTTCTCAATACCCAAGCTTCTTTTATTGCTCTTTAACCCAGCTGCCTGCCTTTCAAAACTGTCCATACAAATTCAGTTGCGTAACTCAAAAATTATGGCCTTGAACAGCTTTGACACAATAAAAAGAGCAAGTAATGCATTAAAAATCAACATCTGATTTTTTTTTTTTTTGACTAAAAACAGAGAAGCAGTCTTTGCCAGCATAGTCACAGAGTTTTAGGTTTTTTGTTAGAAGAGATTTTGAACGTACACTCAGGAATGCTACAAGATATCTACTAATCTAATGCACATACATCTTTATATGTTTTTGTGTTTATCAGTATATAATGTGATCATACAGTGATCTGAAAAACACATCCTCCTTTACTTTGGCACATTGTTACAAGTGCCTGACCTCTGTTTAAGACATTACACAGTATTTATTTTTTGTGCTTAAAATAACCTTTACTGTATAATCAGACGGGATATATACGTGATTTCAGCATAGTACTCATTCTTCTCCAATACAAGAGCATTTTAAATAATTTTCCACAATATCTTTATTTTTAAATGTCCTTTATCATCCTGGGAGAGTGAGTGATAGAAAGTGGTTGTATATCATATAGAAAATGTAAATTCATACAGGGATATTTCATTGGTCAAAACAGCTAAACACTATGAAATGCCATGATGTGATTGGTTGAAATGCAGGAATCAGATTTCTGGTCCTGTTTGAATGATGCAGCCGCCAGATGCCAGGTTCGCTGGGGTCCCACTCACAGCAGAGAATTGCCAAGAAAATCTCTTCATCCGTTAAAATACCGTGAGGCCCTGTAACTCAAGATCAATAGCTCTGAGACAGGATGTGATATAGTTCTCTGGTCAGCTGATGCACACTGTGTGAGTGAACAATTCCAACAATAGTGAGAGCACGTGCCCCATTGTTGCAGTGAAACTGAGACATAAGGCCTTTCCCCTGGGGTTTCCTTCCACCTCCCATCTGTCTTTGTGCCTTTGATTGGTAGACAGCATGTGGTTCCAACGGTGTCTAAACAATGTCAAGACCTCTGGAAATGTTTTGGTTTAAAAACCCACAGCCAGCAGAATTTATTCACACACAGTATGTGGCTGTTATTAACTAGACCATAAAAGTATAAAATATGCTGCTGCTGAGCAATACCACTATGTTGCTACTAATCGAGAGCTACATTTGTTTTTGTTTTGATTTTAACCTTTTTTTAACCTTAAATTACAAAAATTTAGTAACAATTAAATATTAAATAAAAACGTACATACTTGCACATATATACAGAAATAAATCTGATAGCTCGTATTTGAAAGACTCCCTCAGAATCGTCCTTTGCTTATTGTTACTTCAGTTTCACCTTCACTTTTCAGTAATTAACATGACCATCTGCTCAATGAGAAAAGCGTGTTCAAATTCATCTAGAACACTAAAACAAAAATGCAACAGAAATTTGGGGAACCAACTTCCATCAAAAGATACAACATAGTAAAATATGTGTTGTTTGGACAGAGATATTTTACAATTTTAAGAATTAAAAATTAATTCTAAAATTAAAATTTTAGAAATTGACGGTAACAACACACCAAAAAAAAAAAAAAAAAAAAGTTGGAATAGCATCATGTTTACCACTCCCCTACTTCTTTTAACAAAAGTCCACATATTTTTGGGAACTAAAGACCAGTTGCTGGACTGTTCTTCAGTCTGCTCAACAGTCCTGCTCGACAGTTCTGGGTCTTCTTGTATTTTCAATTTAATAATCCTCTAAATGTTTTCAGTTGGTCAGTTCAGCACCCAGACTCCTCTAGTACGAAACCAGGTAGTACAGGGTTTAGTATTGTTGTGCTAAAACATGCAAAGTGTTCACAAGACCTTCAAAGAGAAGTCATCTGGATGGGAGCACATGTTTTTCTAAAACAACACTGTAACATGGCACATCTGGAAAGTCACCATCAATACCTTTCAAGATTCATGATGCTCTTCCTCATGTACACACTGCCAGTTCCATAGGAACCAATGTACCCCCATATCATCAGAGTTACATACTTTTTGAAGTAAGTACTGACACAGACTATCTCCCTCCTCTTTGGTCTGGAGGATGCAGTGAAAATCGTGGGCATCCAATCCCAATGTTCAACCTTGTGCACAGAGGTTTCTCCAGATTTTCTGAACCTGTCGAAGATATTATGAACTCTAGATTATGATTACTTATAGCATTTGCACTTTTACGTTTATTCTGACATTGTTCAACAATTTATAGATGCAGTTTTTGGAGATCAGTGAACCTCTGCCAATCTTCACCTCTGAGAAACTCTCTGAGATGCTCTTTTTACACCCACCCATTGACCCTTGCCAATTAAATTAATTAGTTACAAGTCTTCCACCAGCTGTTTCTTTTTGATACTACTTACTTTTCCAGCCTTTTGTTGACCCCAGTCCCAAAGTTTTTTGAGCAATGTTGATACCATCAAATTCAGAGTAAGCTAATATTTTTCTTAAAATTGTAAATTATCTAGGTTCAAACATTTCACATAGTTTTCCAGAGGGGTCACGAGCTGTTTCTTAGGCCTGTGTGACTGAGGTCTAAGTAATTTTGTTGCGTTTTGTTTATTTCATCTTAATCTGTGAGCATGGAATAACTTACCTGTACCTGCATGCTATTTATTTTCCAGGCTATTTTTTTCATTACAAGCCTGCCCTATTAATCACTACAGTCCCCAGTCATTGCCACTTCCAGCATTAATGAATGACTTTATACTACTTTACCATCATTAGTTTTAAAAGCCAAAGACATGTAGATATTTCTCAAGACTGATTGGATTCTTCAATTCCATTCAGTTGTATTTACATAGCACCAAATCACAACAACAGTTGCCTCAAGGTGCTTTAAAGATCCTAAGCTAACTTGGAGGTAAAAATGCAAAATACTGCAACTCAAATTGATGTTGCAAATTAATTGCCAGTGTGACTATCAGTCTAGTTTTATCAGAACCAAAAGTGCAATTTGCATAATTTTTGCTCCTTTCTTTTCTTTCTTCCAGAATCTGCATTAGTTTGTTCATAAATGTGCACTGGCTTCAGCTTCAGTTAACCTGTACATAAGTACATGAGCTTTTTTCAACACCCATTCAGACTCTTGTATCTTCACTCTCACAAGCGGAAGATACACTTTTCATTATTCGTTCGCAATTAACAAAAACACGAGCGTGTTCAAATAATTGTTTTTGTTTTTAAATCTGCACACAACAGCAAGACTACAGGAAAGCAGATTTTTCGAATATGCAAACTCTATATTCTCTATTCATTAACACGTCACCATGAAAGCAAAATAAATTTGTTAGTGTGTCAAACACAAAAATGATAAAAATAACTTTTTTGCAGTTTTCTGGCATTTTAGCGCTTCAGTGACATTTGTTTCAGTGATATTAGTTGAACTGGGTCAGAAAACCTTTGTGTGCCAATACAAGCTCTTAGGGAAATTAATGGGTGACGTTTGTTCACACAAGTGCGCTCTGTCTGGGAGGCATCTTGCCCTGGCTTACCTCTGGGTGATGATGGAATTCTTTTAAGTACATAAAGTGATTAGCTACAATATTAAACCTACATACAATATTCTTCAGGTGCCTTGTAAGCCACTAAGACATCCCTGAACATGGGCCTAGACCTGCATATGTAACAGTTCTTGTGGTGTATTGGCAAATTCCATCCATCCATCCATCTATTTTCTTCCGCTTATCCGGGGCCGGGTCACGGGGGCAGCAGCCTAAGCAGAGAAGCCCAGACCTCCCTCTCCCCAGCCACCTCCTCCAGCTTATCCAGGGGAACACCAAGGCGTTCCCAGGCCAGCCGAGAGATATAATCTCTCCAGCATGTCCTGGGTCTTCCCTGGGGCCTCCTCCCCATGGGACATGCCCGGAAAACCTCGCCCAGGAGGCTCCCAGGGGGCATCCTTGTCAGATGCCCGAACCACCTCAACTGGCTCCTTTCGATGTGGAGGAGCAGCGGCTCTACTCTGAGCCCCTCCCGAATGGCCGAACTTCTCACCCTATCTCTAAGGGAGAGGCCAGCCACCCTTCGGAGGAAACCCATTTCCACCGCTTGTATTCGCGATCTCGTTCTTTCGGTCACTACCCACAGCTCGTGACCATAGGTGAGGGTAGGGGCGTAGACCGACCGGTATTGGCAAATTCTCAATCAAATTGAAATCTGGGAATCATGACTTGAGGGTTCCTAATAGAACATTGAATTGTAATACTTTGGTCCTTATTGATCATTTAACCTGGTTTTAATATTGTGGCTGATTTAAATGCTTTTCCTTCTGTACTTTTCTTCTTCTTGAATTCTTGAAGCGTAATGCACGAACGTAGCCCTAGATTTGCTCCAGCTGGTTGCTGAAAGTATTTTTCTTTTTTGTTTGCTTGTGTTTGGGGAAATAATTCCCTCAAGTTAATCTTCCTTTTTTGCAACCAGCAATTTCTTGGTGATTTTTGTTATCATTGTTGTTGTTTTCATTGCTGATTTTTTTATTTAACCGTTGGTACTTTTACGTACCCATCAGTATTATTATCCACACTTAGTTCTGTATAGATTGTGAACTCCTCCTGCACTAGTATGATGTTTTTCTTTCTCTCAAAACATCAATACAAACATTGTTAGATATATTGTGCATTACATAAACCAATATATCTTTGCCAGTGAGAACCCTTCATTGTGTTGTTTGTTCTATCATAGGGTTGCTACCAAACTACTGATGACTTACCGGCATTTGAATTAACTGTCTGTGGCTCATGGGTGTCTTATCCTGAAATTAAATTTGTATATTCACAGAATATACATTTTTATTAAGAAAAAAAAGGAGTAGTTGTCATAATTTGTGTGAAAACTATCACAAAGTTTTTGGATATACCTGTAGAGGAGATGAAATATTTAGTTTTAAGGTCTGAGACTGGCAACCTGTCCAGCTACACACTGGGCAGGTCAAAACAGATACTTTTAAATTACCCAGATTCAAATCTTAACTGTAGCACATTGATATAGATATATCTCAACCTACAATTTGAATTTACCCTGCAGATTACACCTTTACTATATTGCTGTCAGGCATCCGGAAAATCCAAATCCAGTGGTGTGAAATGGGACAGTCTTACTGTGTTGCTACGATTACTCTATACCTATATGTACCCTCATAGGTCATACTAATATGAAGGTAATTGAAGGTGCTGTTGTGGTGCGAAGAAAGACTTCATCAGTACACTAGAGTTTGTTAATGATTTTTTTAAAGCGGTAGATGAAAAATATAATTAATAGTCTGAATCATACTTTAAACATAAACAGTCATTCAACAGTGGTTCACATAGCAGGGATACTATCTCTTCATCCAAATTGTTTCAGTCTGATTTGGCAAGGGTTAAAGATGTCTAGAGTAGATGTCTGCCATCGCTGCAATATAATGTCCCACACCAGTGAGTCCATATATTAAAAAAGTCAGCAGCATTCCAATATGTTCTTGTTTCTGTTATTGCAGAAACCTATAGCTTGATTACTTTTTTAAGAAAGGCACTTTAAGTTGATGTATACTTTATATCATAAGATGGAATATCAGATAAGGTAACTCTGGGTCCAGGGTTTATTACCATAAGATAAGACTGGCATTGTTTCTGTTTTTATTACTTGGCTTAGGATAAATAATCATTTTCCCCAAAATATTTCCTGATTGTAATCTCTCATTTGGGTACCCCTGTGAAATATGTATTGTGCACTGTATTGCACACATGCATATGCTATCTAACAAAGGTTTCAAAGTGTTGGCTGTTGCTAATTAATGAAATAAAGCAATTATTTTATCCATATTTTCACTATGTAATGTCTTATTAGATAATATACTTTTACATAAAAGCATTTATTCTCTGTTTATTTTGTTATACCTTCATTCTTATCAGTTGACGTCCCAACTGATACAAAATTCTCAGAAATATCAATCACAGGCTTTGCAATTCATATTTTTTTCCAAGCTAATATTACCTTTCTCATCCCAAAATGCAGAAGCAATAATGAGTAGAAGCATCAATCCAACTTTCTGACACTTTACGCTTGAAGAAGAATTTTCATGTCAGGCAATAACTGCTAGTGAGCCTCAGTGGCACAAGCTCTGGGTCTGCGCCTACACCAAAGCCTAATGGGATAAATCAGCTCTTGCATAACTGGGGGCAATCACTCACTTCGTCTCCTTTCTGACAGGACTCAGTTATGGCTTCTGGGTAATATCATTTCTGTTATCTTAAGATATCAAATTTCTGTCTTTATTGGGAAAGACCTTAGCAAATGGAAGACAGTTTGCTTGCCTTGGCAAGGCAGGATGAAAAATGAAAGCATATTTATCCACCTCACAAGCCACATTTAGGATTGAGAGCTCAGGACTTTAGTGACACATTTAAGGAATCAAAATATTTCACTAACTTTGGTATTATGGCTCTTTTTTAAAAGGCTTACTTATACTGCCTAACAGATGCAGAACTTCTCTAGAGACCTTCAGAGTTATGATAGTAGGCCATAGGCCATGAGAATAATTAAACAATAGGCTTCCCAAAATGTGGTTTTTATCATAATAATAACAATATTGATGGTGTGCACAAAATAGCAGTATAATGGATGTATGGATTTTATCAATACAGTCAAGTATGGACTTAAAACTTAAAACTTTCCTTTTTTCTAAAGCATATAGTTAGGGCTGGATCAGCTGACCCTGATTCCTTCCTTAGTTATTCTGCAATAGGTGTAGGCTGCTGGGGGATTCCCATGATGCATTCAGTATTTCTTTTTCATGTGTTAAAGAGAAATCATTGAATCATACTTGTTATTAATCTCTGGCTCTCTTCCACAGAATGTCTTTTATTTTTTCTTCCTTCTCTCACCCCAAACGGTCACGGCAGATTGCTGCCCCTCCCTGAGCCTGGTACTGCCGGGAGGTTTCTTCCTGTTAAAAGGGAGTTTTTCCTTCCCACTGTCGCCAAAGTGCTTGCTCATAGGGGTTCATATGATTGTTGGGTTTTTCTCTGTTGTAGGGTCTACCTTACAATATAAAATCTTACTTCTCACGTACAAGTGTATCCATAAATCTGCTCCTTCCTATTTGTGTGACCTGCTTCATATCACCACTGTTTCCCGCCCTCTCAGATCCTCATCTGCTATTCATCTTACTGTTCCGTCCACACATCTTATCACTATGGGGAACAGAGGCTTCAGTCGCTCAGCTTCTCGGCTCTGGAACTCTCTTCCTCCAGCCATAAGAAATATAGACTCGCTTCCCGCATTTAAGTCACAGCTCAAAACACATCTGTTCAAACTGGCTTATTTGCTTTAGTGCTGATTTTATCTGTTGTCAAGTTCTGTTTTGCAATTTTAACTTATTTTATGTATTTTATGACTATTGCTCCTTTTATTAATTTTGTTCTTTTGTAAGAGGACCTTGGGTTTTTGAAAGGCGCCCTCAAATAAAATGTATTATTATTAGTATTATTATTAGTATTATTATAAAGCACCTTGCGGTGACTGTTGTTGTGATTTGGCACTGTATAAATAAAAGTGAATTGAATTGAGTTGAACTGAAAGAGATTTGTGTGCTTGAGAGGAGTTTTGTCCAGATGACCACTAAGCTCCCTCCCCTTAGATTTACATATACATCCAGCTACACTGCATTAAACTGTAATACATTTCAAATATAATACATTTGCTATGTTCAGGAAACCAAACATATGTTAGAACAGGCAGGGGAAGACATCCTGGTAACTCAGAAAATGCCTGGTAACCTGATCAAGCTTATGCTATGCTATGATATTTTAATCCTAATCATTATCTTTTTCATTCTCCTCTTTAGATCTAACAAATTGCAAAAGAATAGAATAATAACTAAAAGTCTAAAACTCGTGTTTTATAACTGCAGTCACAGTCTCCTGTATGAATGTCTTATGGATTACAGCTCCACCACCTTGCCTCCTTACCTGAATGTCATCTGTCTTTTAAATTGTAATGTATTTTGTCTGAGAGAAAATACACTTCCCTTGAAAAAAATGTGAAAGCTCTTTACCTGTATGGAAACATTTTTAGGAAACAGGACTGAACTGTAGACTGCCATATTCTAATTTAGGCAACTTGTATCTATTCCTACCTGATGACTATGTGCTGTTTTATTTTTATTGCCATAGATGACGCTAAGCAGTGGAACGAAAAGGCAAAAAAGGAAAAACCTCTGAAGAAAGTCACTGTGCAAAACTATTAATGCCGCTGGCTTTAGCACAGCAAGAAAGCCTAACACACTGATCAGAAGACTTATGGTTCAACAAAAAAATCTACTGATGTCAGATCTACCACTGTGAATGAAATCAGTTGTGCTAACACTCTTTCCACACTTCTTTTGGCAGGACAGAGTGATGCTTTAGTGTAAGAATCCCAAAACATAGCAGAAAAAAACTGATGTCTTGCAGCATTACACATAAAAATAGAATTAGCAGTAACTATTTGGAGAATCCTGCTGTGGTCTAACTCCCAAAAGGGATAAAACTACCATTCAATGAAATCTTGTCAGTACAAAAAAGATAAGAAGTGCAGGGATATAATGTTGGAATTGTGTTTTCTATACAAAGACTACACAAAGACTCTCTTTACAAAGGCATTTAAGACTATATGGTTAGTGCGAGTGGTTGGCTGAATTAGTACCCTATTGCACAGACCAGTTGACAACCATCTGGCAACCACTGGTTGAGAGGGAATAATGTGTATTCCTAACAGGTTTTACAAGAGGTTACAGGCGCTGGTGCTGCACCAAAAACACCCTTGTGATTCCTTTGACTGCAACCACCCAATACTATTCAAAGGGTGCAACTTCTACTTTCTTGAAAGTAGATCTCTGTGTCTATGGCAATCTGATAAATCTGAAAAAAGCACAAGGAGGGTTTCATTGCAGCACTGTATATATCTATATGACCAGTCACCCTGCGACTGCCAGCAACCTTCTGCAACCATTTGCCATTTGCTGGGGAATACATGTTGTTCCCTAGTGACTAACAGTCAGGGGGCCACTAAGTGGTCTCTAAACCTATGTGACTGGGGCCTTAGTATAATAAGTGCACCTGTTTTCAAAGATATTCAAAACAGAACAAAACCCCTTCCCACTTTAACACAACAATAGCGACAGACTAATGGCCTCAGAAATAACATTTTAAAGTAATGGAAACTCACCCAGAAAATGACCAAATTGATTGGACGTGGGAGGATTGGGAACTGCTGGAACCAGTTTCAAAGGTACTGCTGCTGATAATTAGGCTCATACTGTGGTTCTGTAACAAGCTAATGCCAAAGAGAAAAGACTGACTGTTGTTGGACTGTTGATGCTAAAAACTGCCACTGAGCCTTGATGATTTTTCTTTTGAAAAATACAACTGCTTCTTCTAAAAGGTGGGATGTTGTATGAAGTGTAAAATGCAAATTAAAACAGAATTCACCTACTGACAGCAACGTGTTGCAAAAGACCTGTGCAATAATGGAGAGTAAAATATATAATGGTGAAAAATCTCACAACTAATTAGTTTATTTAGTAACATATAGTACAAGAAGACAAGAAGAAGAGACAGGTGGTCAGGAGCAACTCCACTAATAGTGACCAAAGTTGCACACACAATGCAACGTATATTGATCTATTTGATCTTTGTAAACCAGTTCCAAGAAATTTCTATCACATCTTGCAAACAAACTTTGGAGAAATACATCCAGATTATATATTTTTTCTTATTTTAGTAAGGCAATACCAAACCCCATATACTGCCACAGAGAAATGGGGCCTGGTTCTTAAAGCTGCCCCAGAGGTTAAAGTGGGCAGCGTCCTCCTGAAATGCATCAAAAACATTGAGAGTAACATCCTCTTCTCTGCCACTTAATGCTCTCAGGTCGCTATTGTAACGCGTAAATATTTCTTTCAAAATAAGACACAAAACTACAACACGGGAAAAGACCCAGAGAAACCAAGTTAATGATAAAAACCCTGAAAACCATAAATTTCACACCCGGGCCTCAACTCTAGCAGCCCGGTACCAAACGACTCGGCCCGGGGGTTGGGGACTGCTGTTATAGACAGTACTGCTGAATGAGTTACTTATAGTTTTTCATGTACTCCCAGCTGATAGCACTGAGAGACTTGCTGAGTAATAGGGACATTATAACACAACATGACCTGCTTACAGCCTAAACACATCCTCCTTCCTTCTTAGTCCTGTGATGTATTCAAGGTGCAGACGGAAAGTTGCAGTCAAACTACACTACCAGTGCAAGTCTGGACACACCTTCTCATTCAATGTTTTTTTCTTTGTTTCTACTGCTTTCTACATTGTAGAAAGCTGTAAAAATAAACCAGTTCTGTGGTTGGTGGGGATGTACACAGCAACTGAAGAAAGTTCACCATAAAAAAAGAAATAGTTTGCAAAAGGTGTTAAAGGAGGAAGAACTAGTTATAACAACACTGTTAGATGCTGTTAACTGCTGCCAGTTACAGAAAAAATGTTACATTTCTTTGGATGTGTTAATAGCACAATAGCCAACTTAAGTTTTTAAATTGAAATATGGTGGCATGATAAAATTACATTCATTCAACTGATTACTTTTTTGAGTGTACAAATCAGACAACATCCTAGAGCAAGCATATGGTGACTGTGGGGGGAAAGAAAGAAAAACTCCTTTTTAACAGGAAAAAACTTCTGGGAGAACTAGGCTCACAGAGCTACTAGGGTCAGGGTCACCTGATCCAGCCTTAATTATAGGCTTTATCATAAAGTCTTAAGCCTAATCTTTAAAGTAAAGAGGGTGTCTGTCTCCCAAAATCCAAACTGGGAGCTGGTTTCATAGATCTGTCTCTGTCAGTATTCTTGCTGCAGCATTCTGGATCAAATGCTTTAAAGACAAACTGATAATGATGAATTATAATAGTTGTAGAAAAGTCTGTGTTAGTGTGAACTACATTACCCAGCAGCCTCTGGGCAGTCATGGGATTCATGGGACCCCTGAACTAGATAGCCTGACTTCATTCCTGGGCTAACGATGTAGGAGAGAGCTGCTGGGAAGAAAAGCCCATCCTGTATTTGTTGTGAATGGTGTGCGTCATATAAACAAACCACACCATATCACCCCTCCGCATCCTCCTACATTATGCCATACCTCCTTGTACCATCAGTCTGAGTGCAAATAAACCTCACCTGTTACAATCTCCTCACTGGATGTAGGCCTCTCCTTCTGACCGAGGATAGCTATTACAGCACAAACCAGCATTAACTAACGTTCACCATTCTGTACAATAGTCCAGTCTAGAAGTAACAAATGTATGACCTATTTTTTCAGTATCACTCTGAGAAAGGATATTTCTAATTTTAGAGATATTGCACAAATGCAAGAAAGCAGTCACATTTGATGTATAGTGTAAATAGAATTTGTCCTAGCATGGAACCCTGTGGAACTCCATTATTAATAATAATAATGGATTGCATTTATATAGCACTTTTCGAGACACTCAAAGCGCTTTACAATTCCACTATTCCTCCAGCCATAAGAAATATAGATGTGTGTCTATTTACATGAAGAAACTGGAATCTATTAGAAACTGCAATCTATTAGACAGATATGATTCAAACCATTGCAGAGCAATATATTTAATAAAAAATGCATGCTCTGATTTCTGTGATAAAGCCCAGTATTAGAGATAATTTGATCATATTTTAAATCAAAGTATTAGCTAATATTGGAACTTCTTTGAGCACTCCTGGAGGAATAGTGTCTAATAGATATGATGGTTTGGAGGAAGTAATTATTGAAGAATTAGAAAGGTCAGAATAAGTTACGCCATGAATTTGTTGTGAGCTGAATGTCAGTTCAGCAATTTCACTTATTTCAACTTATGTTTTCCTCAATTATTAATTTGCATTAATAATTGACTATATTAGATAATACAGTATCTATCATAAAAAAGTATAATGGTAGAGTTATATATTAACATTTAAGTAAGAGGCCCAAAAGGTGGATCTTGTTAAATGACTAAGAAATTACAATCAAGGCTGTATCAGTCCCATAAATGTGGTGTGTGTAAATATATATACTCTGTCGTACAAGTATATGTTTCATGATGCCAGGGCATGAACAGAAGACACTCTTCTGAGACTGACTTGATACCTGTCAACTCTGGCGTGAGGTGGATGTGGACCCAAATGCAAGCACACAGAGATGAGGGTGGAGAGCAAAAGGCAAGCCTTTATTTCTGGCAGCAATAACACCACGAACAAGAGGTGACAAGAGGAACTGAGAAAAACTAACAGAACCTAAACTGGGAGAAACTAAGGCTACATCCACACGTACACGGGTATTTTTGAAAACTGAGATTTTCCGTTTTCGTTTTTTTAAAAAATCCCGTCCACACGTAAAAGTCAAAAACGAAGGAAAATGCTGCCAGGAACATGCCAAAGCAACAGGTGGCGA
Source organism: Pelmatolapia mariae (assembly GCF_036321145.2). NCBI lineage: Eukaryota > Metazoa > Chordata > Actinopteri > Cichliformes > Cichlidae > Pelmatolapia > Pelmatolapia mariae. Next base: position 16,465,899 of record NC_086227.1, on the reverse strand, counting down.
TATATTCCTAACCGTTGTAACAACCCTTTTGGGTTATAGCACCACTAGGGGGGGTTGCCCTACTATTGTAATAGCTGTGGGAGTCTCCTAGTGGGTGTGTGTTGTTAGCGGCAGCCATTCCATGCTGCTCGTGTTCTTTTTTCTAAAAGAAACCATACTGTTGTAACAAGCTGGCGCCGGCGATACCAATCTCCGCGCATGTATGCACGGACGAGTAGAGCTGTGGAGACCTGGCTTATAAAGTGTAATGTTGCTGACAGCGAATAAAGGTCTGTTATTGGATTTAACCGACTGGCTTCAGGTTATTCGGCTAACCCCCACACCACACGCTCGCTGGACCTGCTAGCCGCTCCTTCCTCGCCAGACTGCTGTTACAAAGTGGTGCCCAAACATTGTTCTCTGGATCTTCATCGTCATCCGGACCGACAGACGGCGGGCTCGGATATTTTTCTACGACCAGCATTTCGGCTGAGGTGGCGTGTTTTTTTTCTCTTCGTCTGGCTGCGCTGGCCAGGCCGATCGGAAGCCGTGAAGGAGCTGACTCCCCGCGATTTCAACGATATTCGCAGGCATGGAAGAGCACTGACCCATCGCTTGACACGCTCGCCTGCCGAAGGAGAGTACTCCGTGAGTAACTGTACGGTCCGTCGGACCGCCAACGCAGTGCTATTGGACCATTACAACATCGGCGGCGCTAAAGCTACAGTGACTTTGACTCAGTGTTCGTTCAGAGGGACGTGTTGTTTTGTGTGAAACATTGAAGCATCGGAGTGTGCACGGACGCTCTCTGTCTGACTGATATTAACGCTTAGGCTTAGGTACTGTGTGTGAACGCTCTTTTCACTTCGCCATAACTTTTGTGGGAGAGAGTGGTTTCGGCCACACTTTTGAAATGGCGTCCCACCCAGACACAGGGAGCGAGGGAGACGGCTGCGACTCGGATGCTGAAGCTCCCAGCCTGACAAAGTACATCATCCCTCGCTCTACCCCTCTTGACCTCAACCTTAAGGTGGAAAGCTTGCAAGAAGAGGTGGAAAAACTGCGAGTCTGCTTACACGATTCGCTGGAGCTACAAAAGAGCCTTCTGAAGCACTTGGATCATGGCGCGAGAGGGGAACCAGGGGAGCAAACATCTCCCCAGAGAACCCCCAACCAATGTTCCCTCTAATTTTTCATGTGTCTGAGCGAACGCACAAACCTCCTGAGCGATCCCTTGGACCACTGTGAGCAACAGCAGACGTGTGCACTGTGGTCACACCAGCATCGAATCCATCCAAGTTACATGGTTTATTAAAATAATCAAATTACAGCATTTACATTTCTGTTAGACTACTTTTAATTAACTGCTTTAGCCCACTTACAATGAAAATTTAAAAAAATCTTGTTCATGACCTGTGTAGTATGTTAACACTATTGGAAGTAAAAATAACTTGAGCTCCAATTTTGAAAACACAGCTTTCTTTCTTTCTTTCTTTCTTTTTTTTAAATAAAGCTCTGACTTGTATTATGAGTATGAGTCTGTGGTCTGGGAGAGAGTCCTGTAACTCTCTCTCTGCAAAATATAGTATATAATGGCCAATGTTGGGCAATTAATTATATACTTACTTCTTCAAAAAAGTAACTGAGTTATGCAAACAACAAAGTTTTTTGCAGCTGTTTACCTAAAAATGCAGCCAAAGCGTTTTTTTTAAATAAACATTTCAAACTATTTACAGAACAATCAGCTGTTCTGCATCAAATTTGATGCCACACAAATTATTTGTGCCACTCCAAAAAATAATTTCTGTCCACTATGAGATAAAGGAGAACAACAGCCTGATACCTGCAGGCCTGGCAACAGGAGATGTATCACTCCTGTAACACCTGTAACATTCAGCAGTCGCCTCATTGTTCTGACACACAACAAAACTATTGACTACACTACATACTAACTACACAAGATTTGCGCTAAACGTGGCAAATCTCTCACATCTCAAAACACCGCCGTCACTCCTAAAACTTCCCCCTTCCTAAACAACAAATGCCATGTTTTGATTGGTCGACATGGTACATTTTTCGACCAATAGGAAAGGGTGGGGTGTTTTTGGTTTTGTCTTTGCTCACAGGCGGAGAGTGCTTTCGAGCGTTTTCCTTATAAAACGCCGTTTTTACCGTTTCGTTTTATTCAACGATAGTATTCAGGAAGAAAACCAAACATTGCATATATTTTTATCATAACTCTGGTTTTACGTGGCCTATCAACACTATTTAAAAACTGGTATAAAGTCCACACTTTTTCCGTCAATTGTTCCGTCTGTCCTGCTCACATCTCCAATGGTTGTGCACGTTGTCATTAACGTGGCTTCACTCCACATCAGCCACGCCGCTTTGCTAGCTACAATACCGGTGTCGGCACATAAGGACGCTGTCATAGCCTGTCAACCACGTTGATTAGCTGCGTATATACGAATGTGAATCGCATCATTGGCTGGACTATGGGATAAGGTGGCATCGTTCTAATCCCATACTGGAGCAGCCAGTCACTTACTGACTAACACTGCAAAACAGAATCGTTAACATATTTACTTTAATTTCAATTCAGGTTAGATTTTTTTTTTGTGCGCAACGCAGATTTTTTCTGCGCAGAGACTGTGCCAGCAGTGCGCAATTGCGCACGCGCGCAGCTTAGAGGGAATATTGCCCCCAACCCAGTGGCTTTTTCCACGCCATTCACGCAGAAAGGGATTACCGCAGAGCCCCCTCCACTTCTCCAGCGTCAGTCGGCGGAACTCTGCAACACATCGAGGATGATCGCCGCAGCGCTGCACCAGGCCAAGCTGGAGCCCCCAGTGTTCGCTGATGACGGTGGAGTGTCACCGGAGGAGTGGCTCCAATCGGTGGACAGCTACAGATCGTCACTGCGCCTAAAGACTTTAACTGATCATACACACACATCCACAAATGTGCAATAACACAAATGTGCAATAATCTTTCTGGCACCGTTGTATTTTTCACTCTGTTGTATATAGCATTTGTATTCTATTTTTATCCTATTGTATATTTTATTCTATTTTATTCTACTGTATATAGTATTCTATTTTTATTCTATTCTGTACAGTTGTGTACTGTATTTATTCTTATTTTATTTTATTCTAAGTGTCCTTCATAACTTTTGCACTGTCCACTTCCTGCTGTGACAAAACAAATTTCCCACGTGTGGGACTAATAAAGGTTATCTTATCTTATCTTATCTTATCTTAACCGAATCGCAGGTTCTGAGTGAGCTACCCCACTTCCGCAAGGGAGAGCCCAGTAAATGGTTTAGGGCCCTCAGCTCTCACATTACTACATGGGCACATTTTTACCAACTTTTTGAATCAGTGTTTGTGTCAGCTGATAACCAAGAGCACGTTTGGCGGGGCATCCTCGATCGCGTCCAATCACCAGAGGAGCCCCTCCCAACATTTGTAGCTCACATGCTCGGTGAGTTTAATAAGCTAAGGTGCCCGCCGCTGGAGCACGTACAGATCGAGCTCATATGTAAACATTCGTTGGAGAAGTATCCGAGCCCGCCGTCTGTCGGTCCGGATGACGATGAAGATCCAGAGAACAATGTTTGGGCACCACTTTGTAACAGCAGTCTGGCGAGGAAGGAGCGGCTAGCAGGTCCAGCGAGCGTGTGGTGTGGGGGTTAGCGTTGTACGGTATGCCGCTCCCGTCAGTTATGAACCTGCTGCTTCACGCGCACGAGCTCCACACAGCCTTAGGGCCAGTTGGCCGCTCAACCCCTACTTCATTCTCTAGTGTCGCAAGCACGAAAGAACCACATTGTTTTAAATGCTTCCGCCCGGGGTTTACCACACGCACGTGCCCAAGTTGCGCCTGGGTTGCCCCAAAAGAACGAGGTGCTACCAGACCCAGGGCAACCTCTCACCGACCTCTCCCAGGCCCACCGCCGGGCCTGGAACCGGCCGATGCAGAGGGGCTTGAGTCACTGCCGGCAGCTCATGCGGCCAGTCAGCAGTCGGGAAACCCCAGGGGGGGGAGGACATTTCAATGAGGCAACCCTCCCCCCATTCGCAAAGTATGCCTCGCCCGCATGATGCCCACCAGATTGTGCAAGGCACTGTGGGCCACATGGAAGATGTAGAGTCTGGAGCGCACTGGAATACTCCACTGAAAGCCAAAATTAACTTCAACTCAGTGGCAGTGAACGCTACACTAGACACGGGGGCATCCCTGTCTGCTGTGCGGGCTGAACTCATTCTGGAGAACAACTTGTCTCCCAACAGGACCCACCAGTGGATGAGTCCACCGGTGAGCCTAGTAGACGGTGCTCGCTGTCTCCCGGATGGTATTACATGGCTGCCCATAGGGTTCTTGAACAAAAGGTTTTATCACCGGTTCGCTGTCATCCGCAACTTGTCGTCCCCCTTTGTCTTAGGGATGGACTTTATGAGCAGGGCCTCTTTGACAATCCACATCCCCTCAAGAACCGTAGTTATAGACGACATTCCATGCCCAGGCGCGGATGAGGAAGAGGATTGCTCAGTTGATCTGCTGAGCGAGGATAATGTCATTATGACGCTTGACATGGTAGAGCCCTCGCTAGAGGCTAGAGCTCTGGAGGCAAACCTAACAGATAGTCAGAGAGAACTATTAGTTGTCGTCCTCGAACAATTTAGCAGTATGTTTGATGGTCATTTGGGTCGCACGTCTTTAACTGAACATGTGATCAACACAGGAGATACGAGGCCTATTAACCTCCCCCCATACCGCACCGCCCCTGCAAAAAAACAACTCATTGAAGAGCAGGTCCAGAAAATGCTGGAAGATGGCATAATTGAACCGTCCATAAGCCCCTGGGCCGCACCTGTCGTGATCGTTAACAGGCTGGGCGCTGACCCACGGTTCTGTGTAGACTTTAGGGGGCTGAACCAGGTGACTCGGAAGGACTCATACCCCTTACCGCGGGTCGATGAGTCTCTCGACTTCCTAGCGAGAGGTCGATTCATTTCAACATTGGACCTGGCGAGAGGTTACTGGCAGGTGCCGGTCTCAGAGGACTCACGCCCTAAAACAGCCTTCGTTTCGCATTGTGGGGTGTTTCAGTTTCGCGTGCTCCCTTTCGGACTCTGCAACGCACCAGCCACCTTTCAGAGGCTGATGAACAACGTCCTCAGCGGCCTTGTTTACAAGACGTGCTGTTTATCTGGACGACATCGTGGTTGTGTCCCCTACTTTCGAACAGCATTTGTTGGACCTGCAGGAGGTCCTTGAGAGACTTAGGTCTGTGGGTCTCTCGTTGAAGCTTAAGAAATGCCAGTTCTGCCTGAAGGAGCTCACCTTCCTGGGCTACCGGGTTACCCCGGATGGCATTAAACCAGACGACGACAAAATCAAGGCTGTGATGCAGTTCAGAACTCCGTCCTCAATGAAACAGGTGCGGCAGTTCCTCGGTCTGACGGGTTACTACCGCAGATTTGTAAAGGAATATGCTCGCCATGCAGAACCTCTGCACGCCCTGACAAGGAAGGATGTGACCTTTCAGTGGGATGACAGGTGTCAGGAGTCCATGGACTTCCTGAAACAGAGCATTGCGACAGCGCCTGTCCTGTCACTCCCCGACTTTTCCCGGGCTTTCTTCATCCATACGGACGCATGTGACCTGGGCTTGGGGGCGGCCTTAATGCAGAAGGATGCAGAGGGTAGAGAAGTAGCGGTGGCTTACGCGAGTCAAGCTCTTCACAATGCAGAGAAACCATACTCTACGCCAGAAAAAGAGTGTCTGGCTGTGATTTGGGCCTTAGAACACTTTCGACCCTATGTGGAAGGGCTTCACGTGACGGTCTGGACTGACCACAACAGCCTTAAGTGGCTGATGTCACGCCCAAACCCCACTGGCCGGTTGGCACGGTGGTCCCTGCGCTTGCAGGACTTTGACTTTACCATCGTACATAAGGCTGGGGTGCACAACAGGGTGCCAGACGCTCTGTCTCGCAACCCACTACCTGCACCTGAGGGTCCCCCTATTGAAATCTTGCCGGAGCATGCTGTCATCTGGGGCATGAATCTTCGTGCTCAGCCTCCCCTTTTGTTAGAGGACCGAGCACAACTCAAGCAGCTGCAGTTGGATGACCCAGATGCAGGTCCGAAGCTCCGAGACCTGGAGTTGTCCCCCCATCCGGGTTCGGACGCCGGTCATCCAACGTCCTTGGTGGTCGACGACGGCCTGCTCTATTACAGAGGCCCAAAACATAGGCGCAATCTTCGGCCCCAGGAGGAGCTGAAGCTGTATGCTCCTACGGCTCTCCGGGGTACCCTGTGCGGTTATTATCATGACCACCTTTCGGCAGGTCACCTGGGGATTGCTAAGACACTAGCGAGAATGCAGTCTAGGTTTTACTGGCCCAAGATGTCATCTGACGTCTTGTCATGCCCAGTCTGTCAACTCACAAAACCCAGTCAAAGAAAGCCAGTGGGCTTCATGGTCCCCATTTTGCCCCAGCGACCCTGGGAATACACAGGGGTCAATTTTGTCAGACCACTACCTCGCACCGCTTCGGGGAACTCGTACATACTGGTCTTCATGGACTACTTCTCCAAGTGGATCGAGGTGTGTGCAGTTCGGGATGCGACGGCTCAAGTGGCAGCCAGTAAGTTCATTAGCAAGGTGTTTGCTAGACATGGGGCCCCTAGGTACCTTATTTCGGACAGGGGCTCACCTTTTATCAGTGAGCTGTTTGAGTCTGTTCTCTCCCCTCTTGGGTCCACCCACCGCCTCACGATGGTGTATCATCCGCAAACTAATGCGACCGAAAGAGTGAACAGAACTCTCAAAACGGCCATCCGCGCATACGTGGGCGATAAGCATGCGTCGTGGGATAAGTTCATGTCCCAAATCTGTTTCGCGCTGCACTCAGCCCCCCATGAGAGTACAGGACTCAGCCCTGCTATGATGTTGTATGGTAGGGAGCTGGAGACACCCCTTAACTTGCTTACAAAGCCGTCTGGAGAGAGTGAGGAGTCATCCATGCCCTATCCGGAGACCCTTAAAGCATCGCTTCAGGAGGCCCACAATCATGCCAGAGAGACACTGGCTCGCAGCCACGCTAGGCAGAAATGCTACTACGACCTGAGACCCCGGCCAATGACCTATGCAGTCGGAGACTTGGTGAAAGTCAAAGCTCATCATCGATCGGACGCTCAATCTTGTTTCACTGCCAAGCTGGCACCCCTGTTCACTGGCCCCCTCCAGGTTACTCAGAGGCTGGGGGAGGTCAATTACAGATTAGCCAAGATTGACACTGGTGAAGATGCAGGAGTCTTCCACGTCGTGAACATTCAACCTTTTTACTCCTTGGACTCTGCATCTCCTTCAGGGCGCCGGACTTCAGCCCAGGAGAGCCTGGATGAGACTGAAACGTGGGAACAACACTCATTCCCGAGTTCAGGGGATATCGGAGCAGGCGGGAACCCCGCCGAGGGCGTCTCTGCGTCGCCACCGGCTGAGGGGGAACACTATCGTTTGAGACCCCGCCGGTGCCCCAGAGTCACTGTTGGTTGGACTGATACCAGGTGGACTAATCGTTATCATACGGACAGACTCAATGTTGACTGAGGGTTGGTTTCATACATGTACGTGTTGTGACTGTTCTGTTCATAAGGGATGATTACTTGTTCTGTTCCACTGAACCCTCGTCATCGCGGCCCGTGAGAGGCTTTTGGTTTGGTTTTCTGTTGTACTGATTTAAGCGACCGGTTGTGTTGTATGTTTGACTGTTTTGACTGTTTCCCTTATCTATGACCATCTCTGGAAGATGAATAGGCAGTAATACTGCATGTTCTGTATTGTTTGCTTCAAGCACTAATTTTGTTTATTGACTGTACCAATGCTGTCAGGTAAGGGTGTATAACAATTCTTCCACAACCTGCTTACTACCTAAAGTAGCTATGTATAGTGAAAGGGGGTAGCGGGAGGAGGGTCACCTGGGTCCGGCTGAGGACAGCCTTCTAATTGCCGGGGGGGGGTGATGTAACAACCCTTTTGGGTTATAGGGCTTTGGAGCGTGATGTCACGGGGGTGGGCGTGGAAAGGATTTTGGCCTGATGCGCCATTTTCGGGGTCAAAACAAAGCGCAAGCGAAAAAGGAGCGAAAGCACACATAACAGCCATGGTTCGTACTTGCTGTGTGGTCGGCTGCAATGTTCGATCGTACGACCGGCACGGGAATAAGCTTGGGTTGTCTTTTTATGCTTTCCCAATCTGGAAGCAACATGAAGGAGCTCATTTATCGGATGTTACCAAACAAAGGCGTCTAGCCTGGATAGCAACCATGAGACGAGCTGATATCAAGTTCTCTTCCATCTCCAGATATCAGTTGGTGTGCTCCAAACATTTTCTTTCCGGTAAGTTCTAAATATGTTCATATCACACTTTATAGCTGAATAATATTATCGTTGGTGGAAGTTATAGAAATTGCGAACAAACATCGAATGGAGTGACTTTGCAGACTTGCGTGCTATGTAACGATTCGCTATTTCTTTAGCACAACTGTAGGGAAGCCTGCATATGAAATGGATCAAACAAATCCAGACTGGGTACCAACGCTACACATGGTGCACTCCGAAATCCGAACTTCACATTCAGACCGTCACAGACAGCGAACGCAATGGCAACAAAAAAAAGCACTAGTCGGAGGTAAACAACAACCGCACCCCCAACCACAATCTCTAATTTTAAAAGTTGATCTTAGTGTCCGGCAATCAACACATACATTTTCGATTCAATTATGGACACATAATATGACAACGAGATTTTAGCAGTTCATTGATTAATGTATAACATTAATTGTGGTGGGGGGGTGAACAATGGCTATTACACTCGATGCACTCCAGCTGACTTACCTTGGTTTGAATGACAACGTACTCACAGTTTGGCGGCTTGAAAATAGCCAAATCTTGCACCCAGCCGTTTGTAAATTGGATGTGCGCCTCCAGCGACTTGTAATTACGAAACTGGTTCACAGTGCAAGCGCTTACTCCACAAACAAGATACGTGAAGATATTGGGGTAGGACAGTAGGGGTAAGTCGTTGGGGTCTTTACTCCACTGCCGTATTTCATATGGGTCCAGATTTGCGATGCACTCTATTTTCTGCAAGTACCGCCGCTTCGCCTCTGGACGCAATCGGTCCCTATACAGTCCATTCTCTTTTGCGCTGCTTTTAAGCATCTTTCTTGTAGTCGTCGTTCCAACACAGTGTGTTTGTTTTGATTCGTAGACCCCGAAAATGGCGCCTCGCTCCCACAATGCATTGCGGCATGACGTCAACTCCAAAGCCCTATAGCACCACTAGGGGGGGTTGCCCTACTATTGTAATAGCTGTGGGAGTCTCCTAGTGGGTGTGTGTTGTTAGCGGCAGCCATTCCATGCTGCTCGTGTTCTTTTTTCTAAAAGAAACCATACTGTTGTAACAAGCTGGCGCCGGCGATACCAATCTCTGCGCATGTATGCATGGACGAGTACAGCCGTGGAGACCTGGCTTATAAGGTGTAATGTTGCTGACAGCAAATAAAGGTCTGTTATTGGATTTAACCGACTGGCTTCGGGTTATTCGGCTAACCCCCACACCACACGCTCGCTGGACCTGCTAGCCGCTCCTTCCTCGCCAGACTGCTGTTACACCGTGTAGAAATGTTGGCCAATCAGAAGTCTAGAAGCCTGGGTGGGAAAGAGTAAACAAAGATGGCGCATAGAAGCAGAACTGAGTCCTATGTGTGGAGGGATGGTAACTGTGTGTGTATATGTAACCATTTAAACACTGCAGAGAGTAAAATTAACAGTAACAGTATTTTGTCTAAGTCTGCCATTGTAGAAATTCATTTCACCGAAACAATAACCTGGCGCACAGTGTGACGTCAAAAAAGACGCACACCTTTGACGCTGCGTTTTCTCCGTTTTCGTCATCCACACGTAAACAAAAAAACTGAGTTTTTGAAAATATCCACCCTGGCAGGAGTTTTTAGAACTCTTAGTTTTCTCTGACCGAAAACGCCGTTTACGTGTGGACGAAAGGTGCAAACGCATAGAAAAATCTGCGTTTTCAAAAATACCCGTGTACGTGTGGACGTATGCTAAACCTAAGGACATGTGGAAACTGGGAACGAGGAACCAGAGGCTTTCCAGGAAAACCTGTAAAGTAAAACAGAGGAAACACAGAGGATGACAAGCAGATGATCCGACGAGGAACAGAGGGCAACACACACTGTATATACCCACAGAGGGTAATGAGGAAAATAGGAAACAGGAGAGGAACACAGATGAGACTGATCAGACATGACAAGACGGGGAGGAGAGCAAAACAGATTACACTGACACAGGACACGGACTGTCAAAGTAAAACAGGACATACGTGAACCTAGAGACAAGGATGACTAGAGGTAGCACGAGGGAAGCACAGTAACAAAAGACTAGAAATCCCCGAACACTAAAGAATGACTGAAGGGGCTTGAAATACACAACTAAACCATGAAAACCCACTAAATCACAGAATTCAAAATCTAACAACACAAAACACTGGGTCTCGAGACCCAGGACCATGACAATACCTACTATGGCTAGTTACATGTCGACAAGAACACAGCTGGCAAAAATGTGCTATTGGATATCAATTCTGAGATGTAAAGCCAAATATCTGTACATACAAAAATTGCATGATTGGTACATTAGACTAAACTTTGCAACTGTGAAGAGTAAAAGAACTCTTCACGTCCTTTAAACTAACATGTCTTAACGTGGAAGCACACAGTTGGTGGGACTTTGACTGTGTTATATATGATTATTTCAACACAAATTACATCCGTATATCCTGTATGCATATTTCATCATACATGAATATTTGATCTCTCAGCGTTCTGTATAGCTAGAAGTCATTAGTAGAACAACCTCTCTGAAAATTCCAGGAAAAGTACAAACTATTTGTGTACCTATTTTTCATAATGCAGAAAAGGTATATATAGAATCAGCGATCTCTATTTAATAGATCTGTTTACCGATCTTGCAGCAATCATGTTATTTGTCAAGGATGGAGCTCTTTCTGTGGGCTGACACCCTTTGATGTCTTCCTGGTTGTTATTTAGGCCTAAATACCTTGAACCCCTCCAGGGATAAATACGTAAGTTCCTCAATCCTCCCCTCACATGCTGCCACAGAGGATAAATTATACACAGCTCTAGTTTTACTTCCTCTCATCATAATAATATGCTTTGCATGGCTTTTCCACTTCATCTAGAATCATGGTAATCCCTGTGCTTCTGTGTAATTATCTATCCTCTAGGCTGATCTCAGTGCTCCTCACCTGCTCAGCCTAGTCACATTACCTCCTCACTTTTATCTATGACTCTTAAAGCTGCTGCCAAGGGTCCTCTTTACTCGCCCCACAACTTTCCCCATTGCAACCCCCTTCTAACACACCCTTCTCTCAATGTCTCTGTCTTCTACCCCCCCTCATTTCTCATTCTATCCTTCAAGAGGAATGTGATTATTAGAGAACTGCGGATATATCCCTCATTAATTTCCCAACCATTCTAATAAGCAGAATGAAAAGAAAATAATGGAAATATAATTTGCTAAATTGACAAGGAGTCACTGGGTACCTGGGGGAACAGAGGCTGTCCTTTTCTGTTATGCTTACTGTCATACCATTCTGGCCTATTCTTGTGGCTGACACCAACTATTACTCAATGAGAAGATTTTTCTCTTTTCCTCTGTTCACCTTCTTTTTAACCAGGAGCCTTAAAAATATGTATTTTCTTTTAAAAAAAAAAAAAAACATTTTCCAGCAAAAATTAAATGATGGACAAATTGAGCATTGCAGCAGATTTTGTGTTTGGAGGAATATTCGTGATAATAATTTTTGTTTACTAGACCAGGGGTACCTCATCTTTTTTCCTCACATGCGTCATCCAATATCAGTCAAAAAGATAAATATTACAACACTGAGGGGTAGCAATTATTTTCAGAAAGTGGAAATGTAATTCAAATCAGAATTGCTACATGTTTTTGGTTTGGAAAACATTCTGTCAAGAACATTTGAAAAACTATCACAATCCATAATATGATTTAATCTAATAACTGATGAATAGAACATTAATATTTATTTGGACAGTGACACATTTGTTGCACACTTGTCTTTGTATACCACCATGATAGAGTGGTGTATAGAGTATTTGTAATTCTGGAACACTTGATGGAGCAGTTTTATTAAAGCCCTTGAATTAAAGCTGAAAGTCTGATTTTCAATTGCATCTTCACTCTTTGATTTAAAATGTACTGTGATTGTGTACAGAGGAAAAATTAGAAAAACATGTGTCCAGATACTACTTGTCTTAACTGTATACACTACACATTCACTACTAAATTAATTTCTAAGCATGTCAAAGATTTACATTTGCAAAGTGACATATTTTACTGACATGCATCTATGTTTTGGACTTGTAACTTATCAAGTATTATGCCTTCCTTTAATTTTTCAATGCTTAGTCTTTAAATGCCATACTGAGAGAAGACCAACAGTGCCTGGGGGAATAGAGTCAACACTGACTGACTGGACTGGAGGCAGAGAGTCTCCAGACAGACATGAAGTCTGAACTTGGACTCCTGTCATGAATTCGGCATTTTGAGTAGAAAGCACAAACCTAATTTTGACTGTTGGTCAGTCGCTGATGACAATATTGCTTTATATGTTCTGTTGCTGTAACACAATGGCATACGACAGAGAATGATCAGAGATACTAGAAATCAGACGCATGACACTCAAAGAATCCTGGAAAGATGTTGAAATCCATATACTGTATATAAAAGACAGATGTAGCTACACTGCCATTAGGTTAAGATCTTATCCATACTTGGTGTGCCAAGCACGTGTCTTAACTTGTGCCTGCCCTAAAGTATATCCCACTTTATCATTGTTCTTGACAGCAATGTGTACCGTGATTTTAAAAAATGATAATCTGCTGACATGATACTAGCCACTGAGACCACAAACTAATTAAGAAAGTGTTTACTGAGGACATAAACCAAGTAATAAGTAAGGCTGTTTTCCAATTGACTCTATCATCAGACTCGCATTTGCAGCCAGAGCAGTCGCCTCCTGTTGGTCATTCAAAAGAATGAAAGTTTTGGCTTTTTGTCTTTGCTTTTCAGACCAGGAATGTACATTCATCTTTTAAATATGGTCAGTGGGAGAATTCCATATGGCATTTCGGCCCTAATGAGCCCATCATGTGCTATATAACAGCTGAACCAAGAAACAAATAAGCTAATTATATTTTTAATACTTCCTTTGTGTAGAGTTATGTTCTATTGGGGCATAAAGAGCTCATGAAAAAATTAAGGGTTATGAACATTACTACTAGGTCATATTCTAAGAAAAGACAGGGCAAAAGTTGTCCTGTACAAAACTGTGAATATTATGCTCTCTGCCTTTTTGATGGAACTAATATATTAACAAAGCAAGCAAATCAGAGAAATGATCAGATTTGAATGCTGACTCACTGCCGTGCTTTAAATTAACATTGTTTCTGCACATTTATTCTGCTTACTGATCAGATTAAAATAGAAGATGGCTTCATTAGCTCTTTAGCTTTATAGCTAAACAACAGCTGCCGGGCTGAGCTTTGCAGATGTAATACCGCACAGTTTGGGGTTCAATCTGTTTTGCTTTTACACCACAAACAAACAGATAAACAATAAAACCACCAGAATCTGTTTGAGACTGAATAGAGACCATATTTAAAAAACAAAACAAAAAACAAAACAAAAAAAAACCTCATTTTGGATGTTTAGCACTGCTGGGGCTTGACTGGCAGTTTTCTCACACACCCAAATTAACCACACTAATTGGGCACACTGAGCAGAGTTTGTTTGAACCAAACCAAGCAGGTTTGATTTGCTTCAAACATATGATTTTGTATTCGCAGAGCAACCGTTTTCACATGGATTCTCGAAATTTTGTTTCCATGTATGTTCCAAGTCACTTAATGTTCTTTCTTGGAGAACTAATATTCTTCCCTGTGCCTATATTTATTGCAGCTGTGTAAAACTTTCCATCAGAATTACGCACCACTGTGGTTTAGAAGGCCTCTCCTCAGGGACAACACAAAGGGCAGAGGTGTTAATTATTCTACAGATCAGCAATGTCAGCAGAACTCTCTCATTGCGGCTAATTGTCCCTTTGGGGGTGCTCAGGTCCTCATTATGAGAACACTTTGTAATCCACTGTTGTTATTTTGCACAAGCATTTTAGTAGCATTTATGAATTTTAAAATGTTTTAAAATATTTATTGGGAAATATAATTTTAGCCATTCTATTTGATAATTTAAAGGTTATTTATTGAAATACACAAAGCCTTTTTTTCAATTTTGTTGACTGGAAAAATAAATGGAGAAATGTAGGAAAGACTCCCAACAACAACAAAAGCTTGTTTGCCTAATGAATCCAGTGGAGACTGTGCTAAATTATTACTGGCAGATCTTTCATGTTAAGAAGAATAACTGTTTGAATGTGCTTCACCTGTTCATCCTGCCAACAGAGGGAAGCTCAACCACCCTGAGACTGATGGACACATTGTTCAGATCTACACCGAGGAGTCAAATCTCAGTAGCACACACTGGAAGTTCTATTCTCTAAACCTTCATATGGCAAACTTAAGAAAATTCAGAAAACTGCTCATGTAATTTGTATTTGTATTTATACATTATATTATAGATAGATAGACAGGGTTTGTAGCAGTTCCACAGTGGAGTCCATTACTCTCGCTTAAACCCATGACAGTAACATTCATTTTATCAACCATTTCTATAGAAGACTGACATTTTTTCTTACTATCAAAATGCCATGTGTGCAGATCCCACAGTTTGACAAAGAAATATGAAACATATTGTAAATGACGGATTGTATCAATTCAGATGTCAATTTTTATGTTAAAATGTTCCATTCATATTAAAAGAAACAGTAGTGCACAAAAGTGGCTGACAGAAACAGGATTTTGTTATTGCAATTCGTCAACAGCCAAACACTATCAATCGACTTGTCAAAAATAATGATTCTGCTGCCATCATTTTTAGATTCTAACAAACTGTTCACGTTCTAAATTACTGACATGGTATTTTTTTTCCTGTTTCAGCAACACTGGGTAAGGCTGCTGGCTTAGTAATATTTTCCCCTGATGCATATCTACAGTTTCAAAGGCATTCTTCCCAAACCATGCATTTGACAGAATGGTTTATTAAAATGTATGATTGCTTGGTTTGTTCTGCATTGCAATTACTCTCGTTCCTCGTGCACATTATAAACACCAAGATAATATGAAACATAAACGTCAATAGACACTTGTCTATGAAAGCAAAATAGAATATCCCACAGTAATATTGAATAAAGCCAGTTGAGGCACACCATAGGTTACTTTTCCTTCTGAAGTCAATAAGCAGACAATCCTTTGGGCAAGTGGGAGATCGAACATTTTTTTAAATATGAAGCTCATTTTCTTTTAAATTCAGATTATAAAAAGTTATTTTTTCTATCCTTTGAGGTACTGATATCTCTCAAACTACCTATTGATTTCAGTGCACTGTGAAGAAAATCCACTGATACCTTCATTCCTCCCTTTAATCAAGACTGGTAATATAAATATCAACCAGTTGTAGTGTTTAATGCAGATTGTAATTGATTTGGAACTTACTATGTTGAAAGAGAAAAAAACACACTGTATGAACAAATATTTTGGACAACGCTACTTTGAATTCAGATGTTTTCAGTCCCATTGTGGCAGGTGTAGAAAACCCATATAGTATATTTTAAGATCAAATCCTCAAACTTGAACCACAGGTCATTTTTCCCTATTGTCTTTGTAGAACATACTGGACTGGACCAAAAAATCTAATCTTATATTTGATTGTTTTATATTGAGATGTTGTGCACATAAACCATAAAAAAACAATAACCATCACTACAATAATGTGACACTATTTTGATAAGTATTTTCTATTGTCCTATTATGGCTATAAGAAACACATATTAGTGTGCTGGGGTATTGGAAGATCTCTCTGTTTCTCTCTGTGCTGCTTACCTTCTATAGATTCCTAACACTGTTTCATTTTCTCAGTCATTCAGTTCATATCAAAGCACATACTACTTTTTTGTATCACTATAAGTCTTTACAAACACGGAGTTATCCCAGTTAATATGCTGCTTTTATAATTAATTGTCAATGTAATGACAGTGACAGAGATTGCGGATAAATTATTAACTTAGAACAAAATGTGAAGGCTACATCTTTCCACATTAAAACTGTCACGGCTGCCGAGGCGAGCCGTGTGGTGTTGGAGGAAAGAGGACCCAAGATGCAAGCAGGAGATGAAATGCTAGTGAAGTTTTATTTACACAGAGGTGAGGTGGCAAAACAGGCAAGAGAGAAGACAAAACTAAAGACCTAAACTGGGAAAGCTAAATGACAAACCTGAGAACATACGAACGGGGTGAGAGGCAGAGAGACGCAGACGAGAAACAGGACACCGAGGAACACAGTAACGCAGACTGACACGGAGTAACACAGACGAACCGGCAACAGGCAGGAGAACACACAGGGCTTAAATACACACACCGGTAATCAGGGGATGAGAAACAGGAGGGCAACACAGCTGGGAGAACTCAGAGCTGACGGGACAGGGGAAACGTAAACTGAGCACACTCACATAAGACACCGACCTTCACAATAAAACAGGAAACTCAGACACGGGGAACCAGACAGGACGCTGAACTAAACAGATTCATAAACAGACGGGGTGACATCATATACAGGCAAAGACACAGACTAAGGCAGAATATATATAACAGAACTCAAACAATGATAATCATCATCATCATCATCATCAGACAGCTAACGAAACAGAACGTAATTAATATCAAAACAGCATCCCCAGAGAAGAACTAATGCAAAACGAAACCAAAACATAAGAAACACAAAATGCTGGGTCGAACCGACCCAGGACCGTGACAGGACCCCCCCCTCAAGGGATGGCTCCAGACAGCCCAACCGAAACACAAACCGCCCAAACCCCCCCCCCAAAAAAAACCAAAGAACAGAAAACGACCCGACCAGGGCGGGCGGTGGGGGCCCAGGACGGAGGGACAGAGTCCAAAAAGGCCCAGACGGCCAAGTTCAGGGGGCCGACCCGGAGGCCGACAGCGCCAGAGGCCAAAACAGTTCAGTTCCGGAGGCCGACCATGCGAAAAGCAGCGGTAGCGGGGCAGGTCCGAAGGTGAGCCACGCAGTAGGCAGTGGCGAGAGGACAGTTCAGGGGGCCGACCGTGCGGACGGCAACGGCGGCGGCGGCGAGGGGACAGTTCAGGGGGCCGACCGTGCGGACGGCAACGGCGGCGGTAAGTCAAGTCCGGAGGCCGGCCACGCGGAAGGCAGTGGCGGCGTTCAGGAGGTTGTCCCCAGCGGAGAAGAGGCCCAACAAGCGGCCTGACAGATGACCGACGATGTGGAGGCGGTAGTTGGGGACCTGAAGGCGGCGGAGCCCCCACAGCATCAGGCAAGGCAGAGGCTGGACCAGACGAGGACGAGGCAGCTGATGCGGGAGCTGGACCAGGTGAAGCTGAGACGGAGGCTGGACCAGACGACGGCGTGGGTGAAGCTGAGACGGGGGCTTGGCCAGACGAGGGCGGAGATGAAGCTGGGCCAGACGAGGCCGATGAAGCAGAAGCAGAGGCTGCAGCTGGCGTGGATGATGATGAAGACACAGAGGCGGAACCTGATGACAGCGGGGCTGTTGGAGGCGGTGATGTGGATGCTGCAGGCGGTGCTGAGGCGGAGGCTGGACCAGCTGACGATGAAGCAGATGAAGCTGGGGCTGGACCAGCTGACGATGAAGCGGATGAAGCTGGGGCTGGACCAGCTGACGATGAAGCGGATGAAGCTGGGGCTGGACCAGCTGACGATGAAGCGGATGAAGCTGGGGCTGGACCAGCTGACGATGAAGCGGATGAGGAAGCTGGGGCTGGACCAGCTGACGATGAAGCGGATGAGGAGGCTGCTGCAGCTGGCGGCGCGGATGAGGAGGCTGCTGCAGCTGGCGGCGCGGATGAGGAGGCTGCTGCAGCTGGCGGCGCGGATGAGGAGGCTGCTGCAGCTGGCGGCGCGGATGAGGAGGCTGCTGCAGCTGGCGGCGCGGATGAGGAGGCTGCTGCAGCTGGCGGCGCGGATGAGGAGGCTGCTGCAGCTGGCGGCGCGGATGAGGAGGCTGCTGCAGCTGGCGGCGCGGATGAGGAGGCTGCAGCAGCTGGCGGCGCGGATGAGGAGGCTGCAGCAGCTGGCGGCGCGGATGAGGAGGCTGCAGCAGCTGGCGGCGAGGATGAGGAGGCTGCAGCTGGCGGCGAGGATGAGGGCCCTGAGGCTGCAGCTGGCGGCGAGGATGAGGGCCCTGAGGCTGCAGCTGGCGGCGAGGATGAGGGCCCTGAGGCTGCAGCTGGCGACGGCGCTGAAGCAGATGAGGAGACGGCTGCGGGCGGCGCTGAAGCAGATGAGGAGACGGCTGCAGGCGGCGTGAATGAAGCTGCTGCTGCAGCAGGCGGCGTGGATGTAGCTGATGAGGATGATGAAGCAGGAAGCTGGCTAGGTTCTCCAGAACCTCCAGCCGACGAGGCAGAGGGCTGGACGGGCTCCTCAGGCCCTCCAGCTGACGAGGCAAAAGGCTGGACGGGCTCCTCAGGCCCTCCAGCTGACGAGGCAAAAGGCTGGACGGGCTCCTCAGGCCCTCCAGCTGACGAGGCAAAAGGCTGGACGGGCTCCTCAGGCCCTCCAGCTGACGAGGCAAAAGGCTGGACGGGCTCCTCAGGCCCTCCAGCTGACGAGGCAGAAGGCTGGCTAGGTTCTCCAGAACCTCCAGCCGACGAGGCAGAGGGCTGGACGGGCTCCTCAGGCCCTCCAGCTGACGAGGCAAAAGGCTGGACAGGCTCCTCAGGCCCTCCAGCTGACGAGGCAAAAGGCTGGACGGGCTCCTCAGGCCCTCCAGCTGACGAGGCAAAAGGCTGGCTAGGTTCTCCTGAACCTCCAGCCGACGAGTCTTGGGGCTGGACGGGCTCCTCGGGCCCCCCAGCAGACGAGGCAGGTGGCTGGACGGGCTCCTCGGGCCCCCCAGCAAAAACAGTCCAAAAACCAGTGGGCACAGGGGCCCCTATCACACGCAGGGCTGAACCAGCAGGCACGTGGGCCTCTGGATAACACAGAGCAGAACCAGCAGGCACACGGGCCTCTGGCAGGAACAGGTCAGGACCAGCAGGCGCACGGGCCTCTGGCAGGAACAGGTCAGGACCAGCAGGCGCACGGGCCTCTGGCAGGAACAGGTCAGGACCAGCAGGCACACGGGCCTCTGGCAGGGACAGAACAGGACCAGCAGGCACACGGGCCTCTGGCAGGGACAGAACAGGACCAGCAGGCTCACGGGCCTCTGGCAGGGACAGAACAGGACCAGCAGGCTCACGGGCCTCTGGCAGGGACAGAACAGGACCAGCAGGCTCACGGGCCTCTGGCAGGAACAGAACAGGACCAGCAGGCACACGGGCCTCTGGCAAACACATAGCAGGCTGCAGCTGCACAGAGCATTGACTCAGCTCAGGCAGCGTCAGCCGGGTGCAGTCCTCGGCTGGTTTCTTAACCTCCAGGGGTCCAGAGTCATCTGGGGGCTGAAACCCAGCCACTGGGGAGGCCCTGGAACGGGCCAGCTCTTGAGGAACGTTTTCATTATCAGTAGGTTTGTCTCTCTGCTTGGAACGGATGGACGAAGAACAGTTTCTTTTGGGTTGAAATGACTTGCTTTGTGGTACAGGTGGAGCAACTGAGACAGAATGCAGGACTAGATTCTGCTGAGCAGGAGGCTGAACTGAGGGTGACTGAAATAATGGTTGGGATGACAACAGTGGAGGAATGGGAGACTGAACAGATGATAAGGCTAATGACTCTTCTGCCAACTTAGCTATAGACCGGGCTATGGATTGTAACAGAGATTGCAGTTCGTCTGGCTGTGACTGTAACTGAGGTAGTGAGGCTGAATGTGGTGAAGGTGGCGACTGAGCTTCGGGCCGGGCGGCTAACTGAGCTTCGGGCCGGACGGCTAACTGAGCTTGAGGCGATAAGCAGTCATTGTCCTTTACCGTACAGAACACTACCCCTGAGTTAAGAGTCCCACGGTTCCGACCAATAACATTGTCCTGTCCACTCACCACAGACGGCCGCTCTGAAATCCCTAGGTCCGACTGTGGCGAGCGTCGGCGGCGTGAGCGCCGTTTCCCTCTTGAAGGCTGGGTCGACGGACCGGGCAGAACATCCTCCGTCGGACCAGACAGTGATGCATGAGTTGCAGGGTGGGTGGTAGCAGCCGGGGGTTGAAGACGGAGCTCGTTCAGGATGAAACTCTGTACGAGCGGGTGAAGTGAGCTGAGCAGCCAGGGGAGACCGGAAACCAAGCGCTGTAGCCGATTAGCTACAGCCAGGCGAACTTCCCTCTCCTCGTGCTCCAACCAAACGTTAAGTAATTTGTCCACAGAGTAAACAATATCCTCCCGGAGCTCCTTGGGCGGGTTGAATGCTGCTGGGTCCATAGTGGCCGGTTCGTACTGTCACGGCTGCCGAGGCGAGCCGTGTGGTGTTGGAGGAAAGAGGACCCAAGATGCAAGCAGGAGATGAAATGCTAGTGAAGTTTTATTTACACAGAGGTGAGGTGGCAAAACAGGCAAGAGAGAAGACAAAACTAAAGACCTAAACTGGGAAAGCTAAATGACAAACCTGAGAACATACGAACGGGGTGAGAGGCAGAGAGACGCAGACGAGAAACAGGACACCGAGGAACACAGTAACGCAGACTGACACGGAGTAACACAGACGAACCGGCAACAGGCAGGAGAACACACAGGGCTTAAATACACACACCGGTAATCAGGGGATGAGAAACAGGAGGGCAACACAGCTGGGAGAACTCAGAGCTGACGGGACAGGGGAAACGTAAACTGAGCACACTCACATAAGACACCGACCTTCACAATAAAACAGGAAACTCAGACACGGGGAACCAGACAGGACGCTGAACTAAACAGATTCATAAACAGACGGGGTGACATCATATACAGGCAAAGACACAGACTAAGGCAGAATATATATAACAGAACTCAAACAATGATAATCATCATCATCATCATCATCAGACAGCTAACGAAACAGAACGTAATTAATATCAAAACAGCATCCCCAGAGAAGAACTAATGCAAAACGAAACCAAAACATAAGAAACACAAAATGCTGGGTCGAACCGACCCAGGACCGTGACAAAAACAGCTGCCAGGTTTTCAACCAGTTATGACTTTAAGATTGTAAAACTGGATTAAATATAGGTTCTGGTGAGTTTTTCAATACAGGCTGCAGGTAGCACAGTCAAGCAACTCTTTGAAATGTACAAAAGACATTCAAAGAAGCGTGAACCTAGTCAACTTTTCTACTGGAATATGCACAAAACACAGGGTCTAACATTGCAGGTCCCTAAGAAAACCGTCTCTTATATTATATTTAATTCATATTTGTAATTTTAATTGCATTTGTTTCCCATCTGGCAATTTGCAATGGGTGACGCATTTTTTTAAATCATCTGTCATTTCCTGCTTACATTTATATATGTTTTCAAAGGCATTGTATTTAGAGCATTGGTTTTCTTGCATGCCCCACTTCACAAGCCAAAAAGTGCATACCCCACACTTTTTTTTGTTTTAGTGAAATAAAGAGTAGCACACAAGCATCAGTAAAGTGTCATAGTCATTCAACTTCCATACCTGCCCTACCTGCAGTGGCTCTATTCTATATATAACTGATTTAGGGGAATAAAATAGCAAAAAAAGAAGAAAAATAAAGGATGTTGGCTTACATACTGTAAAATGCAACTAGGCTGAAATGTCCATGGGTGAAATATGCAGCCAATTAAAAGACCTGGGTCTTGTGAGAAAGTGCACTTCCTCAAAAGCCCACTTGAGGCTGGCTAGCAACAATGAACACGAGAGTGGGAATAAATATTTATAAAAAAAAAATACTTTCAGACTGGTAGAAAAAAAAAGTTTTGTCTTATCTAGCTATCCACTTCATGAAAACCATACAAGAAGTTCATTTTAAAATAACTTACTCAATTTAAAATGTGAATTCTTAAAGTTATAAATGATCAAGTATGCAGCAACTTTAACTAAGTTTTCAGTTTTGTCTTGTTCAGTACTGGGTTATATCATGCCTCATATAGTTGGCAATTTATACCCATATATCTTGTGTGTCCTTCACTTCCAAAAGGTTGTTATCAAGAATTAATAAGAGGATGTGCAGACAAGGCTTATAATATAATAATGTGCCAGTAGGATATTTTATAACCTTATAGGTAATTTGTTTTAGAATGCTGAAGGACACAAAGGAATTCCTAATTTCTCTTACTATATTGTGTGATCAAGTGGATAAATAAAGGGACCTATACAAACAACCCGTCTCTTGAGAGACAGTTAATACTACAGTATTCATTAAAATATAAAAAGCTAATTCACAACAATTCCCCCCTTATGTCTACAGCTCATAATATCAGTGTTCAGATTTCATTAGCTATAAAAATGACCTCAGTCAAGAAACCTTTACCTTAACCATGCTTATTATCCAGTGCTTACATTGCATAACTGTTATTCACAGAAATTGTAGGAATAATTTTAAACACTAGCGAAAGACACTTAAAGACATTTCCATTTGACAAAATGCAAGGGTTGTGGAGAACAGCTAACCGACCACCAACAACACTTCATAAATACAGTAAAATTTCCTAGACATACCATATATAAATAATTATGAATATCCTTACCCAAGAAGTGTGAATACATAACACAGCCAGATGACATCAGACATATTACACTGCAACTAATTCAATCTTTCACTACACGTGAATTTTCACAGGCACACTGTTTCACTGCATAAAAAAAGCAAAAAAGGGGGTTTTCTTTAAAACTGCGTTATTACCCTGAAATTTGTGCCACAGTGGTAGTAGCAACAGACATAACCCCACACATCAACCTGTCTTCAACCCCTTTAGCACTGTACTGTTAAATTCATCAGCACTGCATCCAAGCTATGAAACTCCTTCTTTTAAAAAATGCTTTAACAACATTAACGTTTTCCTCGAAGCAGATGGGTTTAACCTGGCCTATATTCAGGTTGATGACATTTTTCTGTGTCTTGTGAACTTCGCAATGTTTGTATGTGGGATCGCTGTCATTTATTGTCTTTAACATTTATCTGTTTTGCTTTAAACTGTTTGTCAGATGGCATGCTTTTAGTTATTGCTCTGTAGCGACCTTGGTTCTGATGAAAGCAAGCCAGAAAAAATATGAAATGCATTATCTATAAGACAAACTACTAATATTGCTAAAGATCATTTCAAGGCTAATAGAAATTGTCTCATACAAGGACATGTGAAGATTGTAAAACCTTAAATTCCCCTAGATATACCTTGAAACATAATCAGATTGTAAAAATACTATTCATAATAGCATTTCTTGAAGCTGTAAATGCGTGGACGGTGTTAATAAATGGCAGCACTCTGTAATAGGTGAATACTACACACACAAGACAATCGAATCAGGCGAAATTGGTTGCAACCTGGAGAGGATCCTTGTTGCTTTTTTGCCAACCTGTGATGTCCATCCTTTCAGTCCCATTCTCATTTGAGTGCAACCTCTTTCCACAACACTTTCTCTTTAAAAAAAATCAGAAAACCTCTCTCCATCACTTAACATATCCTCTCCCCCTCTCTCAATCCTCTCTGCAAAAAGGCTTCTCTTGTCCTCATAGCGTCTGGAAAAAAGGAAAACCTCAGTCAGCCACTCTCTTCCTGTCTCACCCATTGAAACATCGCTCATCTGTCGGCCCAGAAAATAAGCTGTCAGGATGGAGAAAGCCACTTGTCTAAGGATCATATTTATGTAAGAGTTGTGTCTGCTTCCAATTTCACGTAGGTGCAACATCTTTCACCTTCAGACGCCACTCCAGGAAATTCATGTATTTTCTCCATGTGATTGCAAATTGCTCCTGCACTCCACGTCCCTCGCTCTTATTTCTCCTGCTGCTGATGGATCAGGTCTGTGTTACTGGCAGCTGCATTTTCCATATGGATCAATAGCGCTGTATGCATTGCTGATCACAGAAGACTATGAATATTTGATGCTGCAGTATTATTTTGTTTAGAAGACATAAATCTTACGTAATCTACATTCAACATTCACACCACAGGCATTTTATTTGCAAAACTTGAGCTAGAAAGAAGAAGAAAAGCACGTAAGTAGTAGAAGGAGATTTGGATGGCAGGTTCATGAAAGTAACATGATTATGCTGCCTGTTTGATTAATTGGGCTCTGTTTTGAGTCTTACAGCCTATTGAAGAAGGACTGTTGCATGTGTTGGGGCTTAAGAGGGAGAGGTCAGGCAAGAAACCAGTGAACTCACAAAGGTTATACAGTGTTAATATATTTGAAAAAGAAATAAATAAACAAACTGTTGATTGAAATGTGTTCAGTTTTCAATTCATCTTTTTTCTCAGAAACTGATAAAATAAAAGTGAGCTTAACATAAATAATTAATAATTCTAAATACATGTAATCATTCTCCCATTCTCTTGTTTATGTGGAACTTACATGAAGACACATTAACCTAGATTAAAACCACACGTGTTTAAAACATAATACATTCAGCTAAATGTCAGTTAACACTACATGAGCTAGCTTGTGGTACTCAACCGTATTTCAAAGCATACTTGGCTTAGGTTTAGCGCCTGGTTCTGCTGGAGGTTTCTTCCTGTTAAAAGGGAGTTTTTTCTTTCCACTGTCCCAAAGTGCTTACTCATAGGGGGGTTGTTTAATTGGTTGGGTTTTCTCTGTATTATAGTAAAATATTTACCTTATACTATAAAACACCCCAATGACACAGTCCGCAGATGCAGACTGTGTGGCGGTGAGGTGTGGACTCAAAAGAAGACGCGTGGAACAGAACTTGGTTTTAAGCGACAGCGAGTCGTTTAATATGGCTGATAGAAAAATACAAAACAAAGGGCAAAGGCCAATCAAGGCGAAGCTAAACAAAAACCTAAACTGGGTGAACTAAAAGTAAACATGAAAACACACTGAACATGAACATGAACATGAACATAAACGTGAACATGAACACAAACGTGAAACCTGGACTTGAGATCCACGGAACATGGAAAACAAAGAAACAGAGGACTTAAATACACAGAAGGGTAACGAGGGAAGTGGAAACACATGGGGAACCCAGCTGAAACAAATCAACATTACGCCACAGGGGAAGCAAAACTAAACACACTGAACATGAAGCATGAGACTGTCAAAATAAAACAGGAAACAGAGTGAGATGTAGACTGTGACATCACGAGGGGTAGGGTGAAACGAGAGAGAGGGAGACAAAGACATGACTAAGACACACAAAGGATGTGGAAGACTTAAACACAGGGGACATGACAGACTCACACACTGAAGACACGACAGAGACAACATAGTGGGCAAGCACAGAAACGAGAGAAACCTAAACCCACAAGAACTAAACAGGGAAACTGAGAACTCAAAACATAGAACTAACTGAATCCTAAGTTATATAATTATATAAGTTAGAACATACTACAAAAAAGGCACAAAACTCAAAATGCTTATTTAAAACTGAATTGAACTGAAACACTCAGTGTCTGCAAGCACTTAAAACAGAGTTGAAAAGCAATGAAATCTGACATCTTCCACAACTGTACAGGTCAATCGTCTGTCCTGAACAGAGACCAAAGCTTTGACTTGAATTTAATTAGAAAATTAGTAATGGTAGTAGTAGCAGTGGTATATACCTTATGACAGTCCAGTGTTTTAATAACTCTTCCTTTGTCCATGCAGTATGGACTTTGTTTGTTCTGTGGAGTAACTTTTAACAAGGCAGTCTAGGGCAGGCTGTTGAGCACAAACTAGTCAAATTTTTTATGATGTCAAAATGATTTGGCGTTCAAATTTAGATTTTTGGGTGGATCTATTTAGATCCATTTAGCATTGATAAATGATCTAAGAGAAGGACAAAATCAAGGAAAAATTGGCAGTTGAAAAAGAAAGAAAATAAAGAAACAAAACTTTCCCCAATAGTGGATTGGTAGAATAATTAAACAAATACAGTTTAACAAGTTAATATTCTTTCATCTTTGTTCTGTATCAGTCATTAATAAGAGCAAAAGAGCAGCAGAAGCAACACAATTTTCCTAGTGACCCAGTTGCAAAACAATCTTCTCTCTGGGAGAGTAATGAGGAAACATATTACATTGCACTTATAACAGAATGTGCAAACCCTGCATGTGGACCGTGCATGTGGCGAGAGCTATGTATGCATAAGTGAGAAAGCAAACCACTGGGTCATATGTGAGTAACTGTTCTGTAGCCACACTTTGATGTAGTGTTTTGTCAACCCCCTCCTGATGCCGGCCCCCCACCCCATTTTTTTTTTTTTTTTTTTTTGCTTGTGATAAACGTAAGCTGTCTCTATCAAAGCAGCCCAGCATGACGCTGTTCTGTGTGTCCACTGGGCCCCTAAAAGCTTTAGATGGTGTGAATAGTGCAGTCGGAGTGGGTAGGGCTGGTGTGTTACAGTGTTAGATAAAACGAACGTCACAGTGGTGGTGTGAGCCTCGCACGGCAGGAAGTTAAATAACCATGGCAATGAACTGAACAAGCTTTGAAGACAGCGTTCCACATTGCATTGGAAATATGTAAAACAAAATCTTAGTACTTTTCCATGTTTTTTTTCTCCACCTTCTATTTAGATTTTTCTAAACTGTTTTTCAACATTGCTCAACATTTGGTTGCAGATCAATGATTTCACATATTTTTATTTAGTATTTTTTTTAACACATAATGACAGTCAGCTGTGACCTTGCATTTGGCATTTAAATCATAACCCTTGCATTGATGTTCATAATCCACCTATTATTATCCTAGTCTGCCGCATTTCATGCTAAATAAAGCTGTGCATTGTGTAGCTTTTCAAGTTTTTTCCACTTTGCATAATATTCCCTTTGTTAATGTGACACCAAGGCGGAGTAACAAGTAAATCCTAAGAGCTGAACTATATCTAAAATCTGATTAGGACAGTTTGGGAGGAAAAGTCTGTTTTAATAAGGACGTTTAAGTCACATTAAAGTGCCTTCACATGCTGTTCGCTTTATGTTTTACATGTTGTGGAGAAAGACCATTCGCTTTTTTGCTGTGTGAGTCTGTGGCTGCAAATAGACATTAAAATTGAAGAGTGCATTTTCAGTAACAGTTAGATATCCGTCTGATCTTGGAGTTCATAATGGGAACTGTTTTAATGGTGTAAAAGTCAAACGATAGTCATCTCTTTTTCTGACAAAAGCAAGCTCAGACCTTTGATCATGTTGTATCTCAAAGTAATAATTATTAGGCCTTAACATTAAATAATGGAAGAGACTCGAAGTGGAAAAAGCAGTTTGAGGATTGTTTGAGATTACTGTAAACCATTTCCAATTTTCATTTTGCTCTCTTTCATAAATTTGCAAAATGTAATAATTTTCACTTCCTTAACATTGAGCTATCAGTTCCAAATGGCTACAGTTACCTGGCATAGTTTTATACTGCTGCAGTCACCGGAGATGTGTTCTTACAGCACAGTTATATCCTTACAGACAAAATCCCTCAATACTGTGAAAGCCTGCTCAGTAAATAGTGGTCTTAAGAACTTGGGGTACTGCCTACTTTGTCTAGACTTAACACCACTGTGACATGTACATGAGCACTGTGGGATAGAGACAAGCTGAAGCGGGAAGACAGACAGAGGCCAGGAGACAGAGATTAGAAGCAGGACAGCGAAGACAGATGCAGTTGGGAGGGGGGTTAATCCTGTCGGTGAGTGAGTGATCATGTCCGTCCACCCAGCTGTGGCGCCATCAGGGGCCACAGGGCTTGCTGGAAGTCTGATGAGGCGTCACTGACGTCTGCTGTTGGAGAAATCTCTCACCCGACAGTTCCTGTCAGCAAGTGGAACAGTCAACCAGGTAGGAGGGGAGGCAGAGAAAAGAGAGCAGCTGGAGATGGTTAGAAGGAACACGTCTGTTTTAGCCATAATTGTTGGGATTATTAAAAGAAAAGATCCTTACTGTTCACTTGTTGTCCACCGTGTTCTTTTTTTTGTTGGTCTTTTTTTTCTTCCCACCTGAATGTGAATAGGGGTTTAAAGAATTAATTGGTTTTTATAATGAGATAATTAAGGCTGGTGTGATTAATTGCAGTGTGAGGTTATCTTCAAGGTCCCTACCTAGGCATTAACGAGAGTCTGTCCCAGCAGGATATCACAAGCGTGTCACCTTTCACCTGCCCAGTAGATGGAGAAGAGAATACCCAACCCAGAGTAGTTATTTAAAAACTAATGATTTTAAAACTGTAAGAAATACTCAGTGTTTTGACATAATTTGATTCAAATTCAAAACAGATGCTGACCATATTTCATTATCACTGTCCCTGCCATTCCACATAACTCTAGTTGCTCTTGAGGTGACTCTTGACATCACCTTCACACAACCTAACAGCATTATGAACAACAGCTCTCACAGGTATGTGCTGTATAGGCTGGATATCATGTGACACTCATGTAACACATCACTTTTCATTGGTAAGCAAAAGCAGATGATGACAGTGCAACTAAGGTTCTATAACAGGAGCAAAATAGAACCATATGCTAACATTGTGTGTGAGAACAATAATAAAAAAGTGCAGCATTAAGATGAAACAGTATTTATAATTCAGACCATTAATGCTTTGGGTGCCCAGAGGATAACTTGCAGCTCATGAATCTTTTTTTCTCCTGGCAAAATAATATTCTTGGTTTGACTTTATTGAATTCCAAGTTGTTTGTTTTAACTCTCCACCAAAACCCCCTTAGGAGAAATGAGGAATAAAACCAAAGATCAAGCTTAGACAAATGACCTAAGTATAAAGAGAAGAGGACAAAAAAGAGATTTAAAAAAGGGGAGGGAGAGAAAGAGAAAAACAAAACCTTTCTGGCAGTTAAAACTGTAAAGAAGAATCTGCTCTCGGGGTGATGGACAGCTGTTTTTTCTGTTCATTACCGGTGCTGTTGGGCACTGATGGGATTTATGTTCACATTGAACACTTGTCTGTTTCGAATGAAGAGTTAGACCACTTAACTCAGGATCAGAAATAACCGACTGATAACATTCAGCTTTTTTAGCGTGACTTTGTATACAGTACTGTGCTAAAGTCTTGAGCCACCCATCATTTCTTTAAAATTTTGGACTTTCTTGTAGTTTTGTTGTACAACAAACTGTAAGTGTTCCTGAGCAATAATTCTCCAGGTACTATTGTACCATTTTATAGGAAATGTATTGTTAAGGCGCATAATACTGACCTATTATTCATTAAACCATGACAATGTGTTGTTCTGTGTTGTGTCTACACACAACTTTGCAAAGAACCAATTTCTCTTTGTAACTAGCAGTCTGTTGCAAAAACATATAACTTGTTCTCATTTCTTTTGCTGAATCTAGAAAAAAATTCGAAAAAATACCAGAGATAAAACAGTCTGACAGGCATAAAATTGTATTTTTGCACCAACAACGTAAAAAGCCGAAGAGCTATTCGTTGAAAACTTGGCATATCCCAGTGCGAGATATGCACAGATTGAAAATAGATTGAAAATGGATAGATAGAAAATAGATAAATTGAAAATGTTGGCAAAAGAAGAAGTAGCAGGTCTAAGAAACATCTACAGCAGATGAATCATATCTGAAAGCCATGTTCTTAAGTAAAAAATGGAGGGGAAAAAAATCCAGCAAAGACCTTACACAGGACTTGAGAGTTGTGTCCTGTGTTGATCCATCTGCTGTTTACCAAAGCCTCATCAGAAAACGTCTCTGTGGAAGGGTGGCTGTCAAGAAACCACTCGCAAGGAAGGAAAATACGGAGAAAAGGCTGAGGTAGGCCATATTACCTAAGAACTGGACTGAAAAATCAGTGTACAATAGAGCGTGTCTGGTGGAGAGTCTACCATCAAAGTTTGATTTACCATGCAAAACCATCTGATTGGCAAGCTTCATTTTGTCAGCATTTCAATGATCCCAAACACACTTCAATGCAGTAAAAGCATACCTGGTCACAAAAACACACAATGAAACACCATCAATCATGGATTGGCCTCCCCAGAGCTGGGACCTCAACATTATTGAAGCAGTGTGGGATCATCTAGACAGATAACTGAATAAAAGGTAGCCAACATTCAAAGAAGCTTTGAATGTCCTTCAAGAAGCCTGGAGAACTAAGACTACTGAGAGAAGTGATATGAAATCTTGCCTGACAGCATTCAGGGTGTGTTGGAGAATAAAGGTGGACATACCAAATATTGACTTTCAAAAGATCAGTCATGGTTGTATGAAGAAACACTATAAACCTACTATAAATGATTATAGTAGGTCAAACTTTAACATCTACATTTTTGCATTCATAATAAATAGAATAGAATATGATTTTAACAACTGTCATTATTTTTCACTAACATTTGTTGTTTTGACCATTTAATTTTTGCTATAGCTTGAACTTTGACTTCTGTTTTTTGTTTAATCAGTAAGGAGAGGTCAAACTGCAATATCTCCACTTTTCCCTAAATTCTCTCTGTAATTTCTTTCCCCCCTGTAGTCATTTATCTGCTCTCCCGAAGCTTTGAGAAAGCTCCATTTCTGTCTGTACCAGAACATCTTTCTGCTAGGCTTCCCTAACATATCCTGAAAATGTACACATAAATGCCATCAGTGCCCACACGCAGCCAGATTGCCCCTGTCAAGCAAACACACCCAACCCAGACAGTCTCGCTTACTAGACGCCAAGCAGACTTGAAAACTGAAGCGATTCAGAGATATTGTAACCCATAAGAGACTCTGGTTCATGAAATGTTAAAAGGAGATGTGTTATAGTCTTGGTGAAGACAGGATTTCAGTTAACTTTGTGGTTCACTGAGAACTGTTGTATTTTTTAGTATGTATACACTATTAAACACACACACACAAAGAGTAACAGCAACAAAGCTACAAAGAGTTTTCCAGACCAGAAAGTGATTTTACCAGGGCAAGAGTAATGGATATTAATGCCATTAGACAGCATGGTTTCACTTCAAACAGATACTTTATTATTATACGATGGTGGAGGGGTTTTGCTACCTAATAAACCCATGCACATTTCAATACAGACTCACTGTTGTTACATTTTTTACATTTATATGAAAGCTTCTTGCGCCCTCTCTCCACAGGTCATTGGTCGCATCTTCGTGTAGTTGCATGCTTACAAATTAAATTGCTATAATATATTTCCACGCCTATTCAAAGTACTAAATAAAGGCATAAACAGATCATTAGTTTTCTTCTGTATCACATTCTCTCAAACTGTTCTCCAGCCATGTCTCCCTTTCCAGGTCAGTGAAAGAGGGCCACCCCACAGAACTGCCTCTCTCGCTCATTAATTAGGTGTGATAGCACCTTTCTCCACAGGATCAATCAGTGTGTCTAATACAGTCATTGACCTAGGACCTTCTCCAACTGCGCCTCCCTTTGTGCTCCCACCAACCCTCTTGAACAAGGAGGATATCAGCCTGTCAGAAACACTGTGCCTACCTTTCCACCGGGAGATGAGCTCATATTGGCATGAACCAATATGCAGCAATAAAGAGGGCGGATTGCAGATGGCTGGCCATCTTGTCTCCAGTGATACAAATAGACATCTACCTCATTAGTCAAGCTCTTGACTATGTATCTGTTCTTTTCTAGTGGCTTCCTCTTCTTCTCATTTTTTTTCCCTACTGTTCAAAAGCCACTTTCATCTTCCTATTCTGTCTGCTAGCTCTCATGTGTTTATCTTGAATAATCTAAGTTAACTCAACCAGAGAACATGCTGCTGATGAGGATATTAATTCTTTTCCAGTAAAGGCACTGTCTTAAAAAAATGACTTCTAATTCCTTCTTTCCTAAAAGTATAAGACTATTTCATCCCTTAACCTTATCTCCCCGGCCAAGGGAAAACATTTTTTTCACATCACTTTACTGCCCACTTTCTTTTACATCAGTCCCTAATTGTCCATCCACACACCCACACATCCATTTCTGACATCACACTGATTCTTTGAAATTTACTAATGTTAGTGCAGCTTTTCAACAGCAATTATAGCTACAGTCTAAGGGAGGCCTCACTGGATTGTACATAAAATCTACCAAAAGATAGATTAAATCAGTGCTTATAACTCACAATTAAATACATGCTAATGCTGCTGAGTAATATTCATAATATCAATATATTATATTATACCTCTTTATAAGCAGTGGCTTAATGCACTGTGGCAATCCAACAGCTATATTCTATCTTCCCCACAGGACTGTATGTGTTTTTTACAGTAATTAACTGTTGCTTTGGATTATAGTAGGCACACTGCAAAATAAAAGTTAACATCTGGAAGACGTAGGTGTTGGCATTTACTGTAATCTAACAAGGAAATTTGTCACAGTGTATGTTATATAACATTTCCTTTCTGTCATTGACCCCTTTTTTCTTTCTTTCCTCTCTGCTTCTTTGTATAACTAATCTCTTTTTTCCCCTCTTTGTATCCCTCAAATTCTCTCTTCATGCAGAGCTGACATAGCCAAGTGGACATGTTGAGTTATTGTGCTGGAGGCGGTAGTACTCTGCTGTGCTTCACAGATGATCATTTCCCAATTCCACAGCCGAGGAGCGCAGGCCTGCAGTAATTGCTGCAATGCATCCAGCAGCCAGTTCTTATCTGATGCTTTGACAAGAATAGGCCCCATTTTATTGGTCTCACACCCTATGTAATTCAGTAGAGCTTGCATCATTTCCTGCAGAAGAGATGACCATGATGGTGTGACCCGGGGGTGCTTGATGCTGATTGGATGCACGGCGTGGCCCTGAGCAAATAAATCACTTCTCCTCTGTTCAGAGTAGAAACATAAGCCCTATGGGTGACCAACCATTCTCATCACTGCAACACACACGCACACATACACACTTTGCTTCGCACAAACAATTACAGCCTTGATTCCCTAAGCACTAATCAGAGCCAACACAAGACACATGCAGCATACTGGTGAGATCATAATTAAAACCTCTCTCTTGGCATATTATGTGGCATATCCCAGAAGGAAGACTCTGTGACTGTAAATATATATCACACTAAACGACCAACAACACCAATTAGGCCTTTGGTGCTAATACTCACACTGGTATACACTGGTTTTGATACTCAGAATCCATGCACACAATTTGCCCTCAACTTATACCAACATTTATTGTAAAAAAACAAAACAAAACAAACAAAAAAAACGAAATTAAAGCATATAAAAAACTGCCATCTTTTTCTATTTGGGTTATTTGATCAGTTGAAATGATTATTCAGTCAGTGCTTTCTAAGCCAATGGAAACAGAGTAAAGCTTTAATTCTGGCAGGCCACAGAGTCAAGCTCAGCCAGCTATCGGAGCAGAAGAGTTGCTATCACTGCCAGCTCAGAAAGGCTGATAGGTCAGCTGATACTCATCTGTGCATCCTATTGGCAAATCTGTTACGGTCAATGCCATTTAGCTGCTCCAGCTTTGCTGCTTCCTCTGCAAGCCACTTTGCAAGCCCACATCCATCCCTCCATCCTCCATTTCATGTTTTTCATGTTATTTTTTTTAATAACCAATATCATGCATGCCTGTTCTGCAAGTTGTTCTTGCTTGCTTGCTTTTCCACATGTACTCATGAAAAGGAGGGGAGGTCCCAGAACATGGTCATACTGCCCAGTATAAAATAATATAGGTAGAATAACAATCCTGATCTAATTGTTCCTGACTTACAACACACTAACATGCATGGTTTCAGTTACTCTCTCCATTTTATATAACAGTGACTCTAATCGTACATCCTAGAATAATATATACGATCTTAACTCAGGTCTATATATCTTAAAAACTGTTTGTAAATAATGCCCCATATGTACAGTTGAGTGTAGATAAAGAAATCCACACATAATGACAGTGGTTTCTTCTTGCTGCCAATGTATATATCCTGGATCTGTTTTTCATATTACCGTTATCGGTACACTTGCTTTTCTTAAACTTGCAACTCACTGTTTTGTCATGCATGAGTGCTACTTTTATTGGCTGCACTTACTGCCAGTGTATGAAAAACAACAACGATCCAATAGTGCAGCTAAAGGGTAATGAGGTTAGGAAGGTTAAATTGACTGGCCATTTCCTTTGCTCCCAAATCAGCATCCAACAAATTTATCTTCTCCACATGTTGATGTCAAAGAACTTTCAACAGTAACTCCCAATGGACTGACAATGCAGAAATTAAAATACAGCGATACAAATCTAAAATGTAAAACTATAAATGTACTGTATGTGTCTGAGTCTCTAGTTAAAAGTCTCATGTTATATGCAATAGATTCCCATTTGGGAGAGAAAGAAATGAGCATTTTGATTCTTAAAGGTAGCGAAACTAATGTCAGCAGTGACACATCTCTAATAAAATCTATATATTTTTGTATCACAGGAACCACACTTCAGCCGTGACATGCATAAAAAACCCCAAGAACTTAATACTTCCTTTGTTAAAACAAATACTTTTGCAAGATTTTAAAAGTTTTGAAAATAAGACTTTGAAATGATCTTTCAGATTAAATAGCATAGGAATGCAACTTTTATTTCAGCTTGAAATGCTTGAAATTTCAGAGAGTTCTGCAAAATTATATTTTGGGCATATGAACTTTATAAATGTTTGTTTTCACAAAGGCCACCTCTGCAAATTTAGCTGAATACACAAATATGTTTAGTCACTTCAGTTTAAGTGATGCCAAATTTAAAGACAAAACCACAAAACTTAAATCCACAATAATTCATTCATAAACTGCTCAATGCATTAACTATCCTCTGAGAGTCATTTACACTATAAAAAGTCACTTTTGTTTCCTATTTTGGTGAAGTGTCTAGTTTTACCTTTTCAACTACAGCACCAGTCAGAAAAAGTGCCTGGCTGTGATAGCTAGTGGTTTGTGGATATTTTTCTAAATAAAATACAGTGTTCATATTTTTGTTAACATGCCACACAGTGCAACAGTGAAATGCAATTATGTGCAAATTTTAATGGTTTTTGGACAATTATGGAGTTCTACAGAACAGACAAATAAGCTAAATTGGGTTTTGGATACACAGACAATACTTGACAGTGGGATACACTCATTATTGTTTTAGTCTTTTCATGGGATTTGCTGACAATAATCAAAATACAGATAATCGCCAACTTTATCCTTTGATCCAAATTAGAAACCCTAAACATAAACTGAGTAATCACTATTTGGCAGAAAATTTATGATTAGATAAGAGCGAAATTACAAACAGAGAGGACAGATGATTTCCATGCTTTATTTTATTTTAGATTTTTCCCCAGATTTTCCCTAAAAGTCTTTGAGTTATTGTTTTTTTTTCTTCATTTCCTGTTCACGCTGTCCTTGTTGAAAGTGTAAATGACAGAGCTAATCAGATATTAATTGTAACTGTTTCTTTTAATGAGGCAAGCACAAACAGTATTTCTAAATCCTATTTCATTATTATTGTTTCAGCAGAACAGCATGCCCTTATGCAGCCACACAGTGGTTTCTCAACAATTGCTAACTACTTTCAGTGTACACTCAAAAGCACTTTACTAGGTGCATCTGGTTGGTACTTGGTTGAACTGTTTTTTTGCCTTTAGAACTGCATTAATTCTTCATGGAATAGATTCAACAAGGTACGGGAAATTCCACAGGGAGTTTGGTCCATGTTGACATGATAGTGTCACTCAGTACCGCTCTATGATGTATCTTCCCTATTCCACCAAATCCCAAAGTACTCTATTGGATCAAGATCTGGTGGCCTAGAACAGTGTGTCATGGCTATGGTTATGGTTGGCATGGTTATCTTGCTTGAAGCAGCCACCTGAAGAATGATAAACTGTGCCATAAAGGGGTGGACGAGGTCAGCAACACTATCCAAGTAGGCTTTAGCATTTAAACAATGCCCATGTGGTACTAAGAGGCCCAAAGTGCTATCATATTAATGTATGCCCCATACTATTACACCACCAACACCAGCCTGAACTGTTAATACATAGCAGGATGGATCCATGCTTCCATGCTGTTTACACCAAATTCTGACCCTACCATTCAAAATGTGTCAGCAGAAATCAAGAGTCGGGCACAGGCCATGTTTGTCCAATCTTTTATTGTTGAATTTTGGTGAGCCCTTGTCAGGAGTGGCACCCAGTGTGGTCTTCTGCTGTAGCCCATCTGCTTCAAGGTTTTGATATGCTGTGTATTTAGAGATGCTTTTCTGCACACCTTGGTCAAAAGAGTTATTGTCACCTTCCTATCAGCTTGAAACAGTCTGGTAATACTTTGTCAACTTCTGGCAACAATAAGGTATGTTCCCTCAGAGAACTGCTCCTTACTGGACATTTTCTCTTTTTTTAGACCATTCTCTATAAACCCCAAATCCCTGATACCAGTAGATCAGCTGTTCCTGAAATACTCAGACTAACCTGTCAGGTATCGACAACCATGAAACATTCAAAGTAAATTAAATCACCTTTCTTTCTCATTCTAATGTTTGTTTTAAACTTCACCAGGTTGACTTGGCCATGTTTGCATATCTAAATGCAGTGAACATTGCACTGAACAATTGCACCTAATAAAGTGTACAATGTTGCCATGTGTGGTTTTTTTTTGATAATTTTAACAGTATTTATTTATTTATTTATTTATTTATTTTAGTTTTGTCAATCCTCTTTAGTTCCTATTGACACAGATGGTGAGTGGCCTCGTTTGTGTTTATACGAATTAATAATCAGAAAAAATAGTCAGATAAATATTGGAAGAGGTCACAATCTGCTGCTTCTGTATTTGTATATGCCAGTTTGCAGTCTTTGATGAAGAGGGCTCTTGTAGCCTACATGTCAACATGATTAGAGAGGACAGCTTTCTGCATGTACTATCAGTTCATATCAATGTATATAACTTTGTGTGTGTGTGTGTGTGTGTGTGTGTGTGTGTGTGTGTGTGTGTGTGTGTGTGTGTGTGTGTGTGTGTGTGTGTGTACAAGCACATGTGTGCACACACACACACACACACACACACACACACACACAGAGCGAGAGATGAAAAACAAAGAGCAACAGAAAGATAACATAGTTGAACAGATGCCCAAAATGCCTAAAGGATTAGATTGCTCCTTTTTGATCAGTCGCTCACAACATGCACTAGTGTTAAAATACCATGCTGTTGGATTAGTTTAGGTTTTATCTATGAGTTTTTCTTGTTACCGGATTTTTTTTCTTTTTTTCTTCTTTTTTTTTTTAATCTGATTGAAAAAGATTATCCCGGTATCTGAAAGGCTTATTGTGGTTTGAAAATGGCTAAAACAAAAAAAGCTGATTCCTAATAAATCACATAACAAGATATAAACATGCAATTACTATTTGTACTCTTGATAACTTAAAAAACAAAATAGAAAGTGAGATTAAATAGTGAATTATTTTGTACTTTGTATTACTGAACTTGAACACCATGAGCATCCCCTACTAACACCACCATAACTTCCACCCCCAACCCCAAAAAAATGTTTGCACCTGGCCAGCAACATCCTTCTTTCCAACCATGTAGTGAATTATTCTCCCAGTATGCCCTCCAGCTCTTCCTGGACATTCCAAGATATTCTAAAGCCACATGGGATATATAATCCCCCCCAGCTCTGCCCTGGGGTTTCCTACCATTTGGATGTGCCCAAAATACCCCCACAGGGAGGAATTCTACCAGATAGCTGAACCACCATAAATGGCTCCTTTTAATGTGAAGAAGCAACTTTAAACTCTATTTAATTTTTTTTTTGAAGTTTTTGTCGTTCTCATCTTCTCTCTTTATGCTTTCATATTATGAGTGGTTACCACTGACAGATTGTGATGATAATCTTGCCATTTAGGATATTCTACTAAGTTGATCACCGTGGAGTCAGAATCAGAACATCAAACAAGTAGTTCAAAAGAAAGCAATTTACTTTGATTCATGTCTGGTTACAGTGAAGGATGTTGGAATGAGGACTCCATGGAATTTCATAGAGATTGTGACTGCTCAGGAGACTGCTCTTGGAAGTTTCAGAGGTTCCTGAAGCTGAGGTCACAAAGGAAGTTAGAAAGCTGGAAGGAAAGCTTTGCTGTATAATAGATGTGTCCTGAAATGTGGGAAAAGGATGTGTATGCTGTTAGCTAACATTGCATGTCTTTTCATCACACACCCTTCCCAATTTAAAGTTAATGGAATGTTAGGTGTTGACAGAAAACATAAATGTGTGATAATGCCATTTACAGAAGAAGCTGAAACAATATAGTTTGAGGATCAACACTGTGGAATATTTCTTTGACGTGTTTCACATTTAATAATTTAAAGAATTAAGAAAAGATGAGTCATCATGGAGGAAGTTCTCATTATACTGATGGACAAGATGAGGAGTTGCTGCTCAGTTTTTGGAGAGCTGCTACTGCACACGTGACAGCAGTGTGTGGGCAGATAACGTTGTCACTCTGGTTTTATCAAAGTGAGAAATTTTTAAAAATGGAAAAGGTTGAGAAACACAGATTGGGATGAGAAACATCTAGCAAGATCCATGAAAAAAAGAGACAACCAAGTGCAAGGTCTTAACACTGCTTTCAGTCTTTGGTAGGGAGAAAGAAATCACTCTGGCATCACTGAGCTAATGTCCTGCAGTGTCTTCCATCAGTAGCACCCGAGATGTGCCTCTCCTGTCTATTCTATAAACTTTTCATGAAGAGGGAGGGAAATAATGTGGCTAAGGGAAAATGGAGAAAGGGGAACTGCCAAAAAAAAGAAAAGGAAAAGAAAAAAGAAAGGCAGCAGAAAGGAGGGAGAGACAAGACAGACTCTGAAAAATAAGATAAAGGAAAAATAAGGGAGGTTGAATTAAAGGAAGAATTAAAGGGGGAAAAGGCATAAAAAATTGGGGAGGGGAGAGAGAATCTGTGAATAACCAAATAAGTAAAGACAACGAAAAGAGAAAAGAAACAAAAAAGTAACAAAAAAAATTCATAATTAAAACAGGGTGCTAGTAGGTTGCTGTTTTCGGCGTGTGCTGGATAGATAGACAATAGTGTGCAGAGAGCTACTATCCGTTTTGTTTTGTTCCATATTTTGCCAGAAAAATTGGAAACAGGTGTAGCGATATACTGAAACTGCCACTTTTTGGGAGAAGTGTTGTGGTGAACAGGAGAAAAGGGCCCAAATGTTGGACTCTCAGGGCAAACATGAATTAACAAAAACTAACCTTTATTCAGGCAGACAGATGAAATTTTTAAAAAAACAAAACCAAAATACTGTGACGAAACAAGCAAACCTGGGGCAGGAACACAGGCAAGGAATGCAGACAGAAAGGCAGGCTAAGAACACGAGCATGCAACACCAACTGACAAAGGACGCTAAGTCTTAAATACAAGAGGAAATGAGGGAAAGAGGCGTACGGCTCAACTAATTCAGACAGCAAGACATGGAGAAGTTAAAGTAAAAGCAAGACACATTGCCACATTCCAAATACCTCAGAATGAACTTAGTGCATTCCAAAAAGAGCAAAGAAAACTAGGATTTGCTTTGGTTCTTATCAAGGTAGAGACATTCACGTATTACTAGCAATACAGCACAATACCTGCTTTTGTTTGTTTGTTTGTTTATTTGTTGTGCTTAAAACACAGCTGCAGCACATTTCATGGATAAAGCCTCGTCAGTGCTTTTGTCTGTGCTATTGCTTATTTAGTGAGTCACAAATACACAATAGTGGCAGTGCGGATTAAAAGTTTTACATTTTTATAACTGTTTATGTTCAGTGCTGCTATCTTGGATTGTTAACGCTGGGTTGGTGGGGTTGCTCCAGTTTTCTGAGCGTGAAATCTGAGTTGAGGGGACATTACTGATTCAAATCTGGGAACTCAGAAATTC
Organism: Pelmatolapia mariae; assembly: GCF_036321145.2. NCBI lineage: Eukaryota > Metazoa > Chordata > Actinopteri > Cichliformes > Cichlidae > Pelmatolapia > Pelmatolapia mariae. Next base: position 16,425,714 of record NC_086227.1, on the reverse strand, counting down.
TGACTTCCGACTTATTCGGGAACACACGACAAGACAAAAATGACTGTCAAAATAAAACAGGAAGTAAACTAATCAGAGAACATCCAACACAGAGTTACAAAGGAACATGAGGGAAGCACAAAACTGTAAATAATAGATGTAAAGACTAAACTGAGAGTTTAATCAAGTAAATAAGTTCTATCTAAAAATAATTTAAAAAACTCAAAATGCTGTAAATGGAGGAATTCAAACTTGGCTAAGAATAAAGCAAAACCAATATCTAAAAGACTCAAAGTACCAAGGAGGTACAAGATGAAATCTAAACAATAAACTGAAAGCCAAGTAGACGATACACTTTAATTCAAAGTCAGGGCCATGACAGAAGCATGTGCAAACATACATGGAAGTACATTCTATTTGGCAAAAAGAGTTTTTAAAATTTAAACAAGAATGAAAATCAATATGTGGTATGAGCCTAAATTCTCTTGGGCAGCTTTTCTTATCATTTCTTTAAGTAGACCTCAGGAATGGTTCTCCAGGTTTCTTGAAGGACATGCAAAGCACTTGTTTGGATGTTGGCTCTTTTTTTGTTTTGTTTTCAGCAAAGATGATTCCAGACCGCTTCAATAAACTTTGTTCTTTGCCAAGTGTCTGTTAAGTGTTGTAGTGGTTCCTCCTTTGATTTTTAGACACACAAGAAGGAGCAACACGTTTTTGTTTTTTTCAATTTAATTCAAGTGACTAATGTAGTCACACAGTTTTAACACAGAATTAATTACCTATTTTTGCCGAGCTTCCATATCTTTGAATTTTAACATCATTTTCCAGCAATTTGGAAAGAGCGACAGTTTGGCCAGTGTTCATTATGTTTACCTTAACAGCAGAGGTTACCATTATAATAGTGATGCACAGAAAATAATACATTTTGACAGAGAGAGATATGTGAAGGTATTAAACATACTGTGGTTGGGTGCTTTTATGGGTTTGGTTTCCACTGTGAGCTGTGGGACTAGTTATTTTCAAGGAAAATGTACTGTGTAACAGTTGGGGACTTTTAAAAGGGATTCATATTAAAAGTGTTTTATGTCAGTTGGTCCCACGCTGGTTTACAAATGAGTCGTTCTCTTGCTTCCACACATTCCTTTTGAAAATAGCCCTTTGTATATGTATATCAATACTTTTCTGGAAAAATTGCATTATTTTTTTTTGAACAAGTATTAAAAAAAATTAGGTAAATGTATTAGATAGCTGCACTGGAGTGTTTATGCTTTCATGATCTAAAACAAAATATACATACTGTAACTGTACAATCATAAGGAGATCAACTGTCATCATGTATTTCATATTGTCAGATTTATTGACTTTAAAGTAAAATTAGATAAAGATGTAGACGACATAGGTGTAAAAAATGATAATTACATTTTAAAAATAAAACATAATTATTGCACTCATAAGCCTGTGCCTTAGAGGATTTGGTTCTTTCTTTCTCTAACACACAGAAAGGAAAGAAAAACAAGCGCCATTCTTCTAATTTAATTACCAATTATACACTTCAATTGAATGTTTAGTGAAAATTGCATGTCTAGTTTGTTTAGTTTGAAGATCATTAAACAAGGTAATAATAACTATAATGCTATTTTCATAAGCAATATTATGTTTATAAACTGTGAAAGATGAAAAGAATATTTGATGTGTACTTTTGGTAAACTAGTTAGATTAGATATATGCGTTTTGGATATCCATGGCTACTGTTGTTGTATTGTGAAAAAATACCAAGACCATGCTTCACAGACCATAAACAAGAACCATATCTCATCTGTTTCAATATTGTATAAAGCTCCCAGGCTCATACCGCCCTAATACCTTGAGGCTGCAAATAGATAAAAATGACATACCTTTTAAGTTCCCTGTGGATAAATGCTTGGTTAAGTGTTCTCTCAACCAGGATATTGTTGGCTGGTAAAGAAGATTTGTTTGATATCAAAAACAATTTACTCAAATTTGCCCGGTACAAGTAAGACACAGTACCTGTTCACTATCTCCAATTTATTTATGATCAAATTACAGATTCTGTCTGTTTTGAGGAGAAAGTAAAAAAATAAAAAATAAATAAAAATTCACACTGTGTTGCCTTAAGCTGAGCTGTCAGCAACAGAACATTAAAAACAGCATTAAAAACATTTGCATAATTACCCTTATGCTGCAGAACAGTTGTGACTCTTTAGTGCAAGTGTTGGTGGTTTTTGGCACCAGAACAGTGGCAGGAGATCTTGTGGGTTGTGCAATGGGGTTTTCATGGACTGGGCTTTTTTCAGTGCACTGCACAGATGCTACATAGGCTTGGGGTGATGAAGGTTTGAAGGGTTTATCAAGTCATTCCTGAACATTTTTTGCAGAGTGACCAGTCCTGCTGGGTGAGGCTGCTGCCAATGGGAAATGACACATAGCACTGCATGAGGACACAATGACAATGTCATTAACTTACCTGTCAGAGGGAGTAATGTTGTGCCTAATCACTTCTTTGATGTTCTGTTTAGCTTGATCTCAATAGAAAAGTGTATAATATGCAGTAAATGTTACAGTAGCTGCTACATTGAACCTTGACAGACTAACATAAGTAATAATAAGTGAACTCATAGATGTAGCAGTTTCTATGCTGCAAACTGTGTTTTTTTATTCGAGTGGGACTTCCTGTACAATGGCCAAGTTCACTGTAATGCATTGTTCTGTCTGGCTTGTAAAAAAGGATTGATTTATAAAAGTGCAATAACTTTGCATTTAACCATACAAGCACAATTAATTTCAACAAATATAAGTCTGTATAAACAGAGAAATGCTTGAATACTTTTAAAAATAGGACAAATTGTTTGTCTTGCTTGTTTGTTTTATTTTGTTTTTGTGTTTTACAAATAATTGAGTAATGTAACTAGGACCTTATTTTATTAGCAAACGCATAAAATACAAAGCTGTGGCCTATAAACAGTTATGCACTCCATATAACTAAGACCAAAGCCTATCAATGACTCACAAAAGCTTATACCACTACCACAAGAAATTCTAAACTGCGATTGGTGAGAGTAGAAAAAGACAGGTTCAATGTACACCTCTAAAGCAAGTATTTGTTTGCCATTCTAATTGAATATGTCAGTGTTTAATTGTAGGTAAAGACAGCAACAGCTGAGGCTCATCTAAAGAGCTCGGAGCAATAGATATTTGTCTAACGAACAAAATTTAAAAAACAACTTAGAAAAACTTCTCTGTGAGAAAGAGGAAAAGTGTGTCTGATTTGCTTGAATCTGGAAGTCTAACTATATGACATAAATCAATAATATTTATCCTGTGGATGAAGGTAGCAGAAAGAAGGCAGGGGGGAAATCCACAGGAGAAAAAATAAGACTACGGGTACCTTTAAGTACCTTTACCTTAGTGTCATAGCTACTTCGCTGAAGTGTTGCAGCCCTTACACATGCAGTATCGATGTAGACAGCACTGCCAGCCCAGAGAGAACAAAGAAATAACAAAGGAAAAGTAGGTGGTTGTGCAAGTGTCTTGCACAGGTAAGGTATGCAGTGTGTCTCTTATGGAATAATGGACACAGTGAAATAGAAACGTAGCCCATGCATGTGGGCAGGACTGGCTCTAGCCATTTAAGTAGGCTGATTATGATTAGCCTCAGCCCACACCACTGCAACTGGAAGGATAGATACCTACCACCATAAGATGGTAAAGTAGTAAATATGGCATGATTAAAAGGCTGTAGTTTGTCAGTATTGTTGGTTCTGGAGCCAAAAATTTAGGGAGGATTTTGTTTGTTTTTTTAAAGCTCTTGTGACAGCACTACCCTTAGTTCTGCTCGTTCTGCCGAATGACAAGGCTGAACTTTGCATTGCAGAAAGAGTGCTTGTTATCTTGTTTCATATTATGTAGCACATCACATCACTATTCTTTGTCCCAGAGATCAGCATCTCTTTTGTTTTCAAACTTGAAGCTCCATCTCAAGTACTGAATACTATTTCACGAGAATGAGTCCAATTCTACAATACAAAAAAAGACATACAGCATATTTTGCAATCCAGGAACTTTAACTTCAAAAGAGATTCTCTGGTTTGGTGCTGGATTAGATCCATCATGGTCAAAGACTGTTGAATTTTACTTGTTAAAACTGAATACGATATTGGAATAAACATAATAATAATACTAATAATCAAAGGCTGACAGAGTATGACTAGGTGTGGCACCTTGAAAACACTGTCTGTGGCTACTTAGAAGATACTGAACCCCAAGTTGCTCTACAATACATCCATCAGAGTATGAATGTGTTTGACTGTTAGATAGACAGGACTTGGGTGTAGAAAGAAATGTGCTTTAAAGTATTTTGAGTAGAAAAGCGCTATATAAGAATCAGTACATTTACTTTTCCATGACAGTTCCCTTTCTATACAACCCCAGTTCCAAATGAATTGGGATAATGTGTAAAATGTGAATAAATGCAGAACGCAATGTATACCTTTCAGCATTGATGGTGCCTTTTCAGAAGTACAACTCTATCCGTTTTATACAGTAGGCTTTTTAACTGGGTGGTAATTACAAGCTGGACGATCCCACTCCTCTTTAATCCAAAGGATTGGATTAGCAATTTCAAATTTGTATTCATCTGACCGTAGAACAGTTTTCCACTTTACCTCAGTCAATTCTAAACAAGCTTTGTCCCAAAGAAGACGGTGGCATTTCTAGATCATGTTAACATATGACTTACACTTGCACAACAGAGTTTTAACCTACTTTAACTTTTTGTGGATGAAAAAAAACAAACTTTGTTCATAAACAGTATTTTTTCTGGAAGTATTCCTGAATCCATACAATGATTTTTGTGACACAGTCACGTCTGTTTTTAATGCAGTGCTACCTGAAGGCCTGAAGATCACAAGGATCCATCATTGATTTTTATTTTTTTCATCTCTAGATTTCTCCAATGGGGAGAAATGGGGGGGGGTTACAGATTGGTGAAACTCTGCCTCACTAAGATGTTCTTTTTTATAGCCAGTTGTGTTACTGAACTGTCGTCAAGTAACCAAATTAGTTTCAAAATGTTCCTCCAGCTGTTTCTTTTTAGTGGCACTTACTATTCTAACCTTTTGTTGTTCCTGTGCCAAATTGTTTGAGATGTGTTGTTTGCATCAAATTGATCAAATCAAGTCAAAATGAGCCATTATTTTTCATGAAATAATAAAATGTTTTACTGCAAACATTTGATATGTTTTCTATATTTTATTGAGATTTTTAAATTGTTACCTTCTGTTTTTATTTACATTTTAAACACCCCGACTTTTCAGGAATTGGGGTTGCACACACTGTATTGCATACATGAGATGCTAATGATGACAGTTTAGACTTTTTTGAGTTGCATGATGCTCATTCATAGAGACAAAATGGCTAAATATGTTGCTTTTCATTGTAGTTTTTTAATTTTAACCGCCTTTAGTCTTTAGCTTTTTTCTAAAGATACCCAGATAGCTATCTGGTAGTGTTTGTAGTGTGGTTCAGTGGATCACATAACTTGTCTTGGAAGATTTCCACCAAACCAGCTGTAGAAGTGCAGGGAGTTTTCAGACAGTTTCACCCTGTGAAACCGAGAAAGGGATGACACTCACTTAACATCCACTGTGGGTTTATGTGTAATCAAATATTGATAATGACTAATGGTTCAGTCTTACATTTTCTTATGTGCCTGAAAGGTGTAGCAGCAAGGATGTCACGTACTCAACAGTATATGTGGTGAATACTAGATGAATTCTTCACTCACTTAAGCACAAATACTTAAGACTGGTTGACAGGGACTTCAGGATTTCACTGATATGCTGTACTAGACTATAATTTTCTTCACTGTAGCAACACAATACAAACCTTCCAATAGCATTAAACTGCCTTTAAATTCTACCAAAGCTTGTCATCTCTGAATATCACGTTCCTAAATTTAAATACATGTATTCATACCTATAGATTGATATTTTCTATTTATTACTTAATTTTACATTTAAAACAGAGAGTTTTCCTCAAGATGCTTCCTCAGTCACTGTTGGACATTTGCTACTTTGGAAAGTTTATCATTATTATTCTGTCTTTAACCCTTCCCTGGTCCCCATGTCCTGGATTAACAGCTAAGTTAGCTATTGCCAGAGGATGTTAATTAGAAAAATCAACAAATTAATCAGCTCAGGCGGGATGCGCGGGTGAAGGTCGGTCGCTGTTGTCTATCAGCAAGGCCTTTGCTGTTCATTTGGCAAGACAAGAAAATCCCCATGGCAACTCACAGGAAAGAGGGCATGATAGAGCAGATGGCTACCCTTTTACTCTCTTCACCCGTGCTTACCAGACAGACGATGCTACAGGTGTGCAAGATGTCCATACTGGATGAAGGCCCAGTCCCAGGTGTTCCCCACCACATTTACTCTTCCTCGTCCTTTCGCTGCAGTTTCACCCAAGCCAGCCTCTTCCTAGATTTGATACACCGGTTTTTGTTCTCCCCTACCACTGCCTTTTCCATACCATTCTTTATCTCCTTGTTCACCTTATGCCAAAGATCAGCTGGCATGAGGTGATTCACAAGCAGGTAAGGAGAACTGCAGCCAAGGAGAAAGCTTACATATCTGTTAGCCTGAGGGGCCTGTCCAGGTGGCTGCTCTGGTAGGTAACATCAAGTTTCTTACAGGAAGCGTGATAAGTGAAAGAAAAGATGATGCAGATATGATCCTTTCTAAAGCCAGTAGGAGATGCTGCAGGTGTACTATTCCTATAAAATGAGTCAAAATTGTTTGTTTGACAGATGACGGTTTTTAATTTACCGCCAAATCAACCACAAAAAAAAAAAAAAAAAAATCTGATTATTTTTTTTAATTACACATCACAACAACTGATGAGAATTCTAAGAGTGCTTCTCAGATTGACTCAGTTAAGGTACAGTGATGTTTTGAGCTTCTTAGCTTTTAAATGTGCTATTAGTCGCAAAGATTTGGAGCAATTCCATTATTTTAAACATAATAAAATTTTGATTATGGCAAAATGTGATGATGGATAGACAGTGGATAATCAGTGCAAGAGCTGTTGAGAATGTTAAATCTTGACCAAAAGTGTTACATCTCAATGCGTCTAAATAACAAGAATGATTCCAGTTGCTCATATATTTTTGAAGTTGTGGTCAAAGTTGTGAACTAGCTAGTAGACACAAGCCTCGTCAGAATGGGCAGACCAAGCTAGTAGACCAATTGTGTGAGCAAAGTGACAGAAAAAGCACTGGTCTTAATTAGGAAAGAGACCTGAAGCCAGTTGCACTGACTGGTTTTTACTAAGCTTGGTCCAAACTGCATATGCATTATCTGACATGTAAATATAATAAAGACATCTCAACTTAGGGAGCTTATTTTTACTTGGGTTCTTCTCTCTTTTTATCCAGCTGTATAGCTCAAAAGAAACAGTTTCAGTTATGCAGTTATGGCTTACAGCTCTCTGTGTATATGTGTGTGTGTTTCTTTGTGCATGTTTGAGTAAGTAAGAGAGAAACCACACTGAGCATAACAGATATGACTGAATAAAAGTCAAATCTTCATTTGTCAGCATCAAGGAAATAAAATGTATTAAAAATGCATTTGCTTGTTATGTTAACATTGGTATTGTTGCTGCTAAACAGCAGCATGGCCTTCTTCCTTCATTAAAATATATGAAAGATGGTTGTTTCACTTCAGATGCTCTATTTTTAGGTGTCTGACTTAACACCATGAATAAATGTCAGATAATTTATCAGAAAAATAGGAAAACGTGTCATTTTTTTGCTGCCAGTGACAAAGTAAACAACATAAGTGAATGTGAATACTAAGTAAATGGCCACAAATTACCTTTTAGTCTCCAGTCAGCTAAGTCTGAAATATCACCATGGCCACTCTTAAGCACAGCAGGTGTTAAAATCCTGCTATCCCTTTGACAAGAAACCAACTGCAGAGGACTGTAGAAACCCACAACACTGAGTGGCACTTCAAATGGCAACCACAGCTAACAAGGCTGAACAACATAACAGTAGTTGGTCCTTAATGGAGCCCAAAGCCTAAGCAGTGATTTATGTTCGAATATAAACAGATGTAGTTGCGCTGGAAAGGTTAGTGCACTGAGGCTTCTTTGGTCTCTGTCTATATTTGTTTCAGCCTCTGTACACAATCACATTAAAACAGGAATGGTATTATTCATTTGCTTGAAATACTGCTTGATATAATATCACATCATAGTTTGAATTTAGTTTGAAGTGTTTTGACAGTTGTTCTCAAAAACAGCATTCTGCTTGATTATCACACACTTTACATTGATTTCTGAAGTAAAGTACCCTGATAGCCAATGATATGCTTGATGTAGCGCATTTGGAGAAGAGGGTGAATGATTTTTTTAATAGTTTTACATTTTTGGAAAAACTAATTAGTGTTTTTTCTGATACTATTGAGGCATTTTCCACATTTATTCTAAGGGCTAGCCATTTCTTATTACCTGTTACTGATGCCTTCCTCTGTGGACTCCTGTGAAATAAGCTAAAGGTAGGTGAACTGGAAGTGTGCACAATTACAAACTGATTCTAATCTAAAGTATTTAATACAAAGATGCATCTTGCTTTAACGATTTTGAGGCATGCGTAGTGTATAGTGTGTGCGTTTGCTCGTCTGTCTTCTTTGACAGACCTGGGACATGCTGTCAACTTGATGGCTTGATTCGATTTAAAAGAGACTATCTCTTTGGAGAAATGATACATTCAGGAAACTTCTGATCCATGCATATATGGTCCCTGACTAGGCATGGAGTTCATCACTCTTTTTTTTTTTTTTCCATGTGAGCACAACAACCATCTTGACCAACACCTGCTTTGATTTTGCATGTCTCTGTGGATTACATGGGAGTGGAAACAAGAACCTTAATAACTAACAGCTGTTGAGCATTTTAAGATTATTACATAGTATTTACTACTATTTATCAGTATGTGAATGAAATGTAGGATTACCAGAAACAAAAATTCTTTGGCATCTCATTGTTGTTCTTAAAATTCTAAGATAATTTCCAAAATAGCAATGGTGTCTCCCAATGTCTCATCAAAAACGACTATAGGTATCCAGCTGTTTACTTGCATTAATCTGCATTCATGCACTATGCTATGTTGTCTGAAACCAGCTGAATTGGCTTGACAGGTCCTCTGTTATTCTTCCACTAAATCATGTGCATCACTTTGAGCAGGATCTACAAGAGGATGTTCTTTTGTTGACCAAACAAAAAATTAATGGATATGTTTTTGCCAGTTGCCTGTTGAGTTATGTTGCAATTGCAGAATGCCATCTACATGCTGTGGTGAGAACAGATTTTAACAATCCATTGTTTGTCTGCAAAGACAAATGATTTTCTACGACAGCTTTTGCTATATTTTCTCCAGTCCCTGCTGTCAAAATGGGGATTAATCAGCTAGGAATCAAATGGTGGTGGGGGGGGGGGGGGGGGGGGCTGTAATGCTTTTAAGTGGGTGAAAGGCTGCTTTGACATACCTTTTAAATAGCCAAAAGAAAAAGTAGACTCCCAAACTTCTAAAAGTCATACCTTTAACCTTTACACCTACAAGATGAAAGCTGAGTGGAAGAACATGTGTTCATGGAAGAATAAGCAACCTTTAGGTCTGCAAACACAAACCAGTTCCCACTGTCAATACCAGCTGTGCAGCAAATGTAACACAGCAGCAACAATGAAGCAGCAGATGTGCTCTCCACATATGTCACAAGAAAAATACATTTGAGGGAACGGCATTAACTAAAACTGAAGAACCACATCCATGAGACTAAATAAAATGTGGTTAAAGTGGTTCTTCAGCTATAAGAACATCATATATATTTCCAATTCTGAAGAGCAAAACATACTGAAGTACATGTCAAGCCCATGTATGTTATAGTTTATTGATAAGTAGCTACATAATATACATGATAATTTTGTCTCTCATGGTAACTGACTCCAGGAATCTTTTTTTTTGTTTTTGGCAGGGAGTCAGTTTTTGCAAATCCAGGGAAAAATATATTTCATCATATCCCTGTGAGGTCTCAATAATGGAGAGACAAACAAACAGCAAGTACTGACATAACCGCTTAAGAACAACAGTGAATTGTTGAGGTTGTTTGAGTTGTTTAGGTACTTGCAACTTATAATTAAAGTCAGTGTATTTGACATATGGCATTTTTGACAACCTATCATCCCACTAGGTTAGATGTTTTTCTGGAGTGGACAAAGTAAAAATAAATGTCATTCAAGGTTGACAATAGGCTTTGGTTTCTGCTGTTTTCTTGTAAGGTACAAACATAGCTGGACTGGCCATCGGGCATACCAGGCACTTGCCCGGTGGGCCGTTTGGTGGTGGCTATGGCGGAGCTTCCACAGAGGCCAGCAGGTGGAAGAGGGAAAGGGGAGGCAGGAGGAGGAGAGACCTGAGGCGGCCGCCGTTCCGAGTGTCAGGTGAACTGAACTTCAGGTGAGAAGTTATGACCTGCAGTCTGTCTGGATCAGATATAAACCAAGTTTAGGTGTAGTTTATTTTCGTTGTGCTGACTTTTTACAGTCAGTTACAATAACTCCTGCATACTAGCTAGCATGACGGAGTTTCTATACAGCTGGGTGGGTGCTATGATGTTACTGATAGTGAGCTTTATTTTATTCATAAGGTTAGTTAGTAGAGTTGCTAACCGTCCCGTAAAAAACGGAATCGTCTTGTATTCAGAGAAAATATTACACGTTTCGTATTGAGCTGAGAAGGAACACAGTTTGTCCCGTACTTCAGCTAGAATGAAAAAAAAAGACAAAGCTGGAGTTATTCTGTGTCTTTATGCTGTCAGCTGCCTCTTCTTCTCTCATTCTCTCCCCCTCACTCTCCTGTTGCTACTTCAATCATGAAACTGATCAATGATCAGCTGATCGGCTTTTCTGACGCAAGTCCCGTCTCTCTTGTTTATCTCCCACTTTGCACCAGAAAGAGGAAACCTGCGGATGTCATGCTAAACAACAGCAGCACGTTTAAGCTTGATCAGCTGTTGTTAGAATTTATACATTTGTTAGAATTTATTTAGCTGATGTTTGCTGGAGCCACAGCTGTAAAAGCTGCTGGTCATGATGTCGGTTTGGATGTGTGGTAAGAGGGAAACATGAAGATAAAACCAGGAGATGTCCTTACTGAATCATCAGAGCTGAACAGGTGATGGAGAAACTGGTTTACCTTTTAGGTGACATGAATGAGTTCTAGGGAAGTTATGAACTGTTTCTGAGAGACAAATAACACCAGGGTCCTTTTCTAAGTGCCTGACAGCTGGTAACTGTGCAGGGGCGGGTCTAGCAAAGTTTTGCCAGGGGGCCAGGTAGGGCATTAACAGGGAAAGGGGGGCACAAAGAAATACTTTTCTTTCTTATTCTCATTTAAAATGTCTAGCTTTTAATAAATAATTATCTGAATCTTACAACCAAAGTTTTTATCTGATGTACAATGTATAGAAATCATACATATACCAACAAGACAGTGCACATCACTGTCACAACAGCGTTTGTTTTCATTCAAAGGCTTTATGGCTTTTCCTATAATACCTGGTGGGCCGGTCTCTCGTCAAAATGCCCGGGCCGATTTTTTGTCCCAGTCCAGCCCCGGGTACCAAGGTTATTATTGTTAACGAAAACTAACGGAATAACGAAAACTAGAAGTGAAAAAACTTTTCGTTAACGGAAATAAAAATAAAAACAAGACTTTGCAAAAAAAGGAAAACTAACTAAAACTGTAATGAGTGTTCACAAAACTAACTAAAATTAACTTAATTTATAGCGAAAATGTGTTTAGTTTTCATTGATGTGTGTGTGTCATACAATAGTCTAGGGTTTTTTTCTTGCTGTGTCTCATTATGCCAGCAGGTAGCAAGTACATTAGTCGAGTCGTCTGTGTTGCCGCTCCGTCCCACACAGAATCATGTCAGCAAAAGTCGGGAGAAATCGCCAGAGTCCAATTTCGGATTACTTTGAATATGGCTGTGTTTTAGATAAAGCAAGTGTCTTGTAGTGGAAAGAGACAAATTATGCAGGACATTTCTAAAGGGAAAAAAGTCCCAGAAACCTTAAAGTGCACTTGAAAAGCTCGCACAAGAAGGCTAACCTAGCTTACCTTGAGAAGGTAAGGGAGCACGCCCAACCCTCATCCCCAGAAACAGAAGCTAACCCCAGGCAAGGCAGCGTGATGCATCCCAAAACAGCTCCGCAAAAAACATTAATGCAGTGCTTCCAACAGCGACCCGATGGCTGTTGGTTAGTCAATTCGCAGGAACATCACAAGCAAGAGGAAGCATTGGTGAATATGTTTATTGAGACTGGGATATCTACACAACTGTGTGAGTCAATTGCCTTCAAAAAGTGTAGCAATTCACTTGAACCAAAATTACGAACACCCGGTGCTGCAAGAGTTAATAATCTCATTGGGGCAAAGACATATCTTTTATAGTTGCCTGGTATCAATGGTTGTTCATCTGCACTAATTTTTTTTTTTTTTAAGAACCCATAGGTGGGAATGTGAGTTGTCTGTCTCTGCGTGTTAGCCCTGCGACAGACTGGCGACCTTTCCAGGGTGCAGGGTATGGTAGCTGGAATAGCAACATACCCAAGGATAAGCAGAAGAGCATGACTGATATGATGAAACTGGTATTTTGTTACACTTAATTATTTCAAACACGACTAAAACTATAAGTGAAACTAATCAAAACTAAATTGAAACTAAGGATTTTCAAAAAAAATAAAACCTAACTAAACTAGCAAACAAATGGTAAAAACTAATTAAAATTGATATAAAATTGAAAATCTGAAGCCAAAACTAAATAAAAATAAAAACTAATGAAAATCGCAAAACTATTAAAACCCTGCTGGGTACAAACATTAAAAAAATATTACCATTTACTTCCATTACGTTCATAAAGAATATAATACATGAGCATGGGAAAAACAAGAATGGCATATAAACCAAACACAGCCCAGTTGTTTAAAATGCTAAAGAAATCTGTCAGGTATGTGTTTTTTGGTGACTATGAATGCTAACTCACCAAACAGATTTTTCACTCTTAGTACATAGTAGTGTACAAACCTGAAGGTTATCATTTTAAACCAAAGGTTATACTGTTTAATGAGAAGCACAAGGCCGTGTTTGAGAGAAATTCCCCACCTTAGGTCCAGAATCCACTGTGACACAATACTGTTAAAAGGTTAAAGCAATGTGGGTTAGCAAGGAGCGAAGTGCTGCAGTACTACTACACCTGAGACCTTTATCTCATCAACTCCCTTTATATCTCCCCTGCTGAGTATCAAATGCACTCCTTAACAACATCTACGTTTATATGGGTTTATGTGAGTATAGGTGATATGTGTGTAGCCCTTCTGAAACAACATTCTACCACCTGAGGTTGACTCTACATTTAAATCAATATTGGAATTATGGATTGCTTGTTTAGTTGGTACGCACTGTATATTCATTCCAAAGTCTTGGGTCATTTCTTACCTACAAGTGCTTGACCTTTATCAAATTTATTCAACGCAAATTGAAAGTCAAAGAAAACTGAAGTAAAAGTTTTTTGTACATTATAGTGGGGATGACAAAACATTACAATGCATTAAAGTTTGTTTAAGCTAAAGTTATCATCCAGTGACAACGTGAATGTTTTCTGGGATTTGTAATTTTACATGTAGGTCCATATAAGATTTTGTCAATTGGTTAAATCAACATTGAAATAATTGTTTGAATATGAATTTTTACATAGAAATTTGATAAGATGGGAGAGTATAACAGAAAGTTAATATCTCAAAAACAATTACAAGATTTTCACTTCAGTGCATGTACTGTCTGAAAGTTGGACCTCAAAGCAACAAGTATGGTGAAGCCCAAAAACTGAAAACAGAGAAACTCTCTTTGGGTGGTTGCATTGGAAGGAACCAAACTGAATTAACTCAGCTGCAATTTGTGAATGTCTAAACTATCAGAGCGAAGGATATTGCAAGGATGTGTATGTATGGGGGACTGGGGATGTATGCACATTTATATAAAAGCCATTTGACTCCTATCACCTGAATGTAAAATGACTACATCAATCAAAATTGTACTATCAACCCAAAGGGCAGACCTCTATGATTTGATCTCCAGTCCCTATACATTACCTTAAACACATTAATGACTCTGGCTCTTATAAAAGCAGAAGTATTACTTTGGATTGATTATAAGCTACTGGAGTCTTTCATAGGAAGAAAGAGACAAGTGAAGCTTGCATTATTTGAATATTCAAAGACCTGATGCAAGTGTGTGTCCTTGGGTGAGTGGTTACATGTATATATGAATAACAGCATAGCTTTTATTTATCTCTCTTTTATTGTGGCTATTTTTACACAAACAGACGTAGGAAACAAATAGCAAACTGACATTTTTATTTTATTTTTTTTGGGTTTTTTTGCACACAGACTGCAGTACAATTTATACCATTTATACACTTCCTCTGCTGGATCCACTGAACATGAAAGAATTTACCAATGTTTTGTCTTGTCTGTTTTTTAGAAACTTGACGCAGTGTGATTTAAGGATTTATTTCTCACCGCTCTTCACTTCCATTTGGACAGATTGAATGCAATGGTTCCACTGAGCTAACAGCAGATAGTATTTGACATTTATTCAGGGGCATTACAGTGTGAAGGTTATCGGTGGAATTTTTTAGGCTTGTGCCATATCTGATGACTTTCTCACAAGTAAGACTTACATTTGACTTGAAAGGCATGTTCCTTCTTATAGTTAGAGATCAGCTTCTTTCTGTTTCACTGGGCTGGCAAATGGCTGTGGCGCTGCAGACAATAAAGTAGGCTTTGTCACCGAGTGAAATTAGAGTTATGTGATGAATTATATTTACAAGATGTTCTTGTGTTTCAAATACTCAGGCGAGATGTGGATGCCAGGAGGTCTGGCACTGTGCAGTTCTTTGAACACCTCTTTTTTGCATTCTTTGTGTGGGCTGGAATTAAAGTATGCAAGGCATCAAAAGCTATATTCTATTGAAGTCAGCAGTGCAACAGTGTGTTGGTTTTCTATCTTTAATTCTAACAGTTTTAGAAACAAATTTCTGTTAACAGCACCGTTATTTCTGTAGATCAGTAATTGTAGCCTACGCATTAATGCATTATTTCCAAGCTGAGTAATGTTTTGTGTTGCTGATTTGTCCTTTTGGGATATTTGGAGTATTTGGAGCCCTCCACATAATAATTGCAGCTTTGTTTGGATCTACATCCTGAGGGTAATAGCAAACTAAATGTTCTAAACGTTCTACTATATTAACTAGCTAGTTGTGAAAAGTTCAGGTAGTGTAGTTGCTATAAACAGCTACCATCAAGAAAAGAGTCCTTTTCCAAGCTCATTCTATTGTCTCTACTCCCTCCTCCAAACATTGTGGTTTAGATAGTACAACAGGATTATAGCTTGTAGAAAAGGTTTTCTTCACAGCGAACATCCGTCACTGGTGGCAGAATAATTAGGCTCAGGTTATTTTGGGACTGGCCGTGATGGATACATATGCAGCAGTAATAATAGAACTTTAATTTATGAAAACAGTAAGAGGACATTTAGATGGTCCAAGTCTGTCTTTAAATAAATATCCACAAGTATTAATTCCCCAGACCTTATGCTAAGCATGATTAAGTGTAGAAAGTGAGGCGCTGGCACACAAAATAACATGATGTTGAATAACAATCTCTGATAACGCGATGTAAACGGTATATTGACCTGCTTTTATTAGACAAAGTGTCACAAGAAAACTGCTAATGGCTTTGTTAGAGATCTGGCTGCTCATAAAGAAAACATGAACTTGTAAATGTTTTAAATCTTTTAAATATATTGGGGGGGGGGAGTCACAGCACACATTATATTGTGTCAGTTATCAAAGGAACTGTGGCGAAAATAAAAGTAAGGGAAAAGAGAGGAAATTGACACAGCATGCAGTTTTCCAGCTTGCTGTTTGTTCACCTCGGCTTTCTTTTTTCCCCCGTTTGTGTAGTCTTGACCCTGAAATTTGTACACCACATTTGCACGTAAGTAATGACTGTAACACAGCAGTGCATACAGCTCTCCTGCTACCGCCTCACGTCTTTATTCTTTTGTCCTCTCCACGCTGCTGCCTCCTACCTTCTTAAACTGAACAAGAAAATTATGAGCATTATTAAGCTGATCATTTTCCTTAGACTCAATGTTCATTTTTGGTTAAGTCCACCTAAATCAAGTCATGTTTCAATGCTACTGTGTTGTTCAGATTTTAGAGATTGTCTACTGAAAATCTTTGAAATTTTTGGTTTCAAAGATGAAAAATGAAGGGCCAGTGTCACAGCCCAGCTCATGTGCCATGAAAAATAATAGGAGATACACTGCTTTAAACAAAATTCAGCAGTGTATTAACTAAAAGGAGCAAAAAAGTAGCTCTAGAAGATGTGTTCATATTAGTTGGATAAGTATTTCAATATTTGTTGTATAGTGTTGTGAAGTGTAAAATGTAAAACACCCAGGCCAACCAAAGAAATAGCACAGTGCTGGGTGCATGAACAGTAAGAGAAGACTGAGACAACCAGCGTTTAAATTCTCCAGGCAGACTGTCCACATGATCCCAACTGCACTAATGAACTCCACCTACCAGGGACATGCAAGACAATACAAAGCGCCAGACATAGGAAACAAACGGCAAGCCCAGCTAAGAGCTGTCAAACCCCATTCGATAAAGATAGATCCTTAACTACAAACCAGTTTAAAATTGATACATTACATGAGACATTCTAATACTGCTGTTGACTTTTCAGCAAACATCGGCAAACATTAACTACAGAATTTCTGGCTTCAACCAGTGAAACATTTACAAAAACAAAACTAACCTCTGTTTTGACCTTGCCGACATTCCCTCAGCAACCTGGTACCAGAAGGAATCAAATAGGAAGAGGAGACAAAGATTTGAAGAATTAAATATTTTAATAAAATAAACTATTAAAATAGTATTAAAATAAACATTTCAATATTTCTGTAGTTATCTAACTATTTGATATTAGCTGACACTGTTAAATGTGGCGTTAAATGGGTTAACATTACTCCTGCAGATGTTTAGTGCTGAGATTATTTTAAACACTTCATATTCATGATCTACAGTAATGTATCATATTCTATAAAATCATACATTTGAAGTGTGTTTCCTGTGAGGACAGAAACACAGGCCTACATTTTGATTTTAAAAAGTATGTACTGAATATATCAATATAAAAAAATCATAGCTGAATTAAAAGGCTTGAGTATTTGACTTGTTAGTTGTATACACGGGATTAAACATTAATGAAAAATTAAGTTTGTGTATTACCAAAACAGCTGGTTGGATGCTGTACATTTGGTCAATCAAGTGATTTCAACAACAACATCAACATCAGAGCATGTTCTTAAAGAGACAACTAAAGGCATCCTAGTAAATCCCAATCTGGTTCCAAGGTGTTGGGCAGTAGGTACAAGATTCACGAGAGGATGCTGAGCCCTCGGGGTACTCTCACTACTAGTCTCTTTCCCGCTGTTTGGTAAGAGACATTCATACCAGATGCCCCTGGAGGTCATTTTGTAAGGTTCTGCTAGTGCTCGGCGCTTCCTCCTTTCACAAAGGAGCAGATCCCAGTCCTGCTGATGGGTTAAGGACCTGTCCAACCCTCCTAAGGTAACTGCCTGCCTCCTGGAAATCTCCTCTATGCTCTCAAATCAAATCAAATCAAATCAAATCAAATCACTTTTATTGTCACATCACATGTGCAGGTACACTGGTACAGTACATGTGAGTGAAATTCTTGTGTGCGAGCTTCACAAGCAACAGAGTTGTGCAAAATACAATAACGTAAAACAAGCAAAATATAAAAATGGCTAATCTAAAAAGTAATAAATATATGTACAATATGTAAAGGTATATACATTACTGAATGTGTGTACTAAATATGTTTTTCTACGTGTGTGTGTTTGAGTGTGTATATAGTATGTATATACATGTTTTACAAATGAAATAAAGTAAACAATAAAATAAGATATATAAAATATACAGAGGTTGGTATGTGCAAAACAGTGGTATTTATATACAGTATGGAGTGCATAATGTTGAAGTTCCAGTAGTGAGGGTGAGGTGTCTATGACGTGTTCAGCAGTCTGATGGCCTGATGGAAAAAGCTGTCTCTCAGTCTGCTGGTACGGGACCGGATGCTGCAGAACCTCCTTCCTGATGGAAGTAGTCTGAACAGTTTATGGCTGGGGTGACTGGAGTCCTTGATGATCCTCTCCGCTTTCCTCAGGCACCGCTTCCTGTAGATGTCTTGGAGGGAGGGAAGCTCACCTCCAATTATCCGTTCAGCACACCGCACTACTCTCTGGAGAGCTTTGCGGTTGTGAGCGGTGCTGTTGCCGTACCAGGTGGTGAAGCATCCAGTGAGGATGCTCTCAATGGCACAGCGATAGAAGGTCCTGAGGATGCGGGGGCTCATGCCGAATCTCTTCAGTCTCCTGAGAAAGAAGAGGCGCTGCTGCGCCTTCTTCACTGTTTTGTTTATGTGTACTGACCACGTAAGATCCTCAGCCAGATGTACACCAAGGAAGCGGAAGCTGCTCACTCTCTCCACAGCAGCGCCGTTGATGGTGATGGGGGTGTGTACTCCTCTGCACCTCCGGAAGTCCACTATCAACTCCTTTGTCTTTGCGACGTTGAGGGTGAGATGGTTGTCTTGACACCAGTGGGTCAGGGCGCTGACCTCCTCCCTGTAGGCCGTCTCATCACCGTTGGTAATAAGACCCACCACTGTAGTGTCGTCCGCAAACTTCACAATGATGTTGGAGTTTCTAGTGGCCGTGCAGTCGTAGGTGTAGAGTGAGTACAGGAGAGGGCTCAGTACACACCCCTGTGGAGCACCAGTGTTCAGTGTGATGGGGGATGAGGTGGTGCTGCCCAGTCTGACCACTTGGCGTCTGTCAGACAGGAAGTTAAGGATCCAGCTGCAGAGGGAGCTGCTCAGTCCTAGATCCTGCAGTTTCCTGTCCAGCTTCGAGGGAACGATGGTGTTGAATGCTGAGCTGTAATCTACAAACAGCATTCTCACATACGTGTCTCTCTTCTCCAGGTGTGACAGGGCAGCATGGAGTGTCAGGGCTATGGCATCATCAGTGGACCTGTTGTGGCGGTATGCGAACTGTAGAGGGTCCAGTGAGTCGGGTAGTGCAGAGCAAACGAAGTCCCTGACCAGCTTCTCGAAGCATTTGCTCACGATGGGGGTCAGGGCTACGGGTCGCCAGTCGTTCAATGAGGAGATGGTGGAGGATTTGGGTACAGGGACGATGGTGGCCATTTTGAAGCAGGCTGGGACTACAGACAGGGAGAGGGAAAGGTTGAAGATGTGTGTAAACACTCCAGCCAGCTGAGCCGCGCATGACTTGAGGACGCGGCCGGGAATCCCGTCCGGACCAGTAGCTTTGCGTGCGTTCACCCTCCTGAAGCACTTCCGCACATCCTCCTCAGACACAGTGTGCGCACTGACGTCATCCGCGGTGCGCACACTGTCCGGTCTCGTGGTGTTCGCTGTGTCGAATCTAGCGTAGAAAACGTTTAGATCCTCACACAGAGAGGCCGTGGTCTGCGGTGTGCTGGTTTTCCCTCTAAAGTCTGTGATCGTGTTTAGTCCCTGCCACATACTCCGAGGGTTGTCAAACTGTTGCTCCACCTTGTCCCTGTACTCACGTTTGGCTGCTTTGATCGTCTTCCGGAGTTGGTAATGTGCGTGTTTGTAGTCCGATGTGTTCGCGGAGGCAAAAGCGGTGCTCCGTGCCGCCAGTGCTGTGCGAACATCTCTGTTAATCCAGGGTTTTTGATTTGGGAAGGATTTAACTGTTCTGGATGGGACGACATCTTCCACGCATTTTCTGATGAATCCGCAGACTGAGTCTGTGTACTCATCAATGTCTTTAGCAGCCACGTGAAACATTTCCCAGTCCGCGTGATCAAAACAGTCCCGCAGCGTAGACTCCGATTGGTCCGACCACCGGTGCACCGCCCTCAGGGTTGGAGCTTCCTGTTTCAGCTTCTGCCTGTAGGCGGGCAGGAGCAGGATGGAGCGGTGATCTGATTGGCCGAATGGGGCGCGGGGGAGGGCTTTGTATGCATCCCGGAAAGAGGTGTAGCAGTGGTCAAGAAGCCGGTCTCCACGAGTGCTGAAATGGATGTGTTGGTGGAGTTTTTGTGAGACTTTCTTCAGGTTACCCTTATTAAAGTCCCCGGTCGTGATAAACGCCGCCTCTGGGTGTGCGGTTTCCTCACTGCTGATCGCGCTGTACAGTTCCCTGAGTGCTCGGTCAGTGTCGGCTTGTGGGGGAATGTAAACCGCCGTAATAATCACTGCTGTGAATTCCCTCGGTAGCCAGAATGGCCGGCACTTAATCATCAGGTACTCCAGGTCCGGTGAGCAGAAAGATTTGACCGGGTGCACGTTCGCATAATCACACCAGCTGTTGTTGATCATGAAACATACACCACCGCCTCTGCTTTTCCCAGTAAGCTCCTGTGACCTGTCCGCGCGGTGCACAGAGAACCCCGGTAGTTGTATTGCGGAGTCCGGTACCTTGTCCGATAGCCAGGTTTCTGTGAGGCAGATCACGCAGCAGTCCCGCATCTCTCGCTGGAATGAGATCCGTGCCCGAAGCTCGCACAGCTTGTTCTCCAGAGACTGCACATTAGCCAGTAATAAACTGGGTAACGGTGGTCTGTTAGTGCGCCGTCTCAGTCGAACCAGAACGCCAGATCTTCTCCCTCTGCGTCGGCGTTTGCGGCCTCCACGGGCCCAGAACAAAGGCGTCTCAGGTGAGATGAATGGGGGGTCTGCAAACGGAGGGTCCGTGTTGCAAAACTTGAACTCCGGAAAGTGATGAGAAAGTCCATCTTTTATGTCCAGTAAGGTTTGTCGGTCGTACACAAGGAGACATGTGCTACTCGTGAAAAAATAAAGAAAAAGTAAAATTAAACACAAAAAACAGCTGTTGCTTGGGGGAGCTCGCGACGAGGCTGCCATACTCGGCGCCATCTCTCGAGATTGTGCTGGGAGACACAGCAAACCTTCTGGTAGTGATACCTGCTGGAGGAGTTGGACTACCTGTGGAGCCTCAGTAGGGTCCAGGTATCCCCTTATACTGTCAGTATGACACTGTCCCTAATCTTGTGGAAAAAACAGAAACGATGAGGAAAAATATATCAGTGGCCTCCACCTGTAAAAACGTTGTTTTGGGGGGTTCTCTAATTGTCGCCCTTAGTGCACCTGTTGTTAATTTCATTAACATCAAAACAGCTGAAACTGATTAACAACATCCTCAGGTACTTAACTGAGGAGATCAATATCCCAGAAGTTTAATTGACTTGATGCTATACTCTAATTAAAAAGTGTTCCTTTGACATTTCACATAAGACAGTTATGAAATTGTATGAGCATGAGGCAAACAGACAATAGCAATGAGAACAATATAACAACAAGAACAAAAGAACAATATTTGTTATATACATTGTTACAAGCTACATCAAAGCAGAGTGTTTGAGTTGACTGAGTTAAATTCCACCAGTAGTCTTTTATGATGAAATATATTTCATATATATAAATAATATATTTATTATAGACCCAAGTGTCAACCTGAAATGATACTAGTTTCATGGACTACATTAGCTAACTGCTTACATACATAGTGTTTACATTACTTTTGGCTAAAGGGGCATAGCCTAAGAAATCTTGTTTTTACGTGGCCAGGGCCTTCTCTTGTGTTGAGAAATCTGAGATTTATACACTAAGGCAGGGGTAGGGAACTCCAGGCCTCGAGAGCCAGTGTCCTGAAGGTTTTAGATCTCACCCTGGGTCAACACACCTGAATCAAATGATTAGTTCATTACCAGGCCTCTGGAGAACTTCAAGACATGTTGAGGAGGTAATTTAGCCATTTAAATCAGCTGTGTTGGATTAAGGACACATCTAAAACCTTTAGGACACTGGCTCTTGAGGCCGGGAGTTACCTACCCCTGCATTAAGGTCAGACAAAATAGATAAAAAGTCTAGGTTGTTTTATTCGACTGATGCAGCCCCCTGAATTAGGACATAGCGTTGGTCTGAAACCTCTCAGTGTTTCACAAGAAAAAATTAATAAATAAATAAATTATTTTTATCTAAATAATTTTTATCCATCTATCTATCTCTTCTAAATAGTATATTTAGATTATTTTTGCCTCTTTATATTAAAATGTGAGAATATATCGATATATAGATATATGCGCAAACTGACAAACTGAAATATCGTCACAATTTCCTTGATTCCTTTAAAACTTTAAAACTCCGTGATGGTGCGACAACAACACAGGGGGAACTCAAAGGAATTGAACTGACCTCCAGACTTCCCAGATCCACTTTTGATCAAGCATCCATGGGATGAGCTGGAACAAGCTGCACCCATTAAGGCTCCATTAACTCCCTAAGCCATTCTAGTGTGTCTTTACTTTATGCTCCCTGCTGATAAGTGAATCATCATCCCGATCTACGGTCATGTCTGAGATCCAATCAAAGCTTTAAATGTTTTCCATGAAAGTGAAAGAAATCACCTGATTTAAACTGACTGCTTCCCCTGGGATGAAGTCTCCTTAGGCAAATTGGAAGTACTTCTAATTTGGCTGCTATTTTTTACAAAACTCCCATTATTACCACTTGCACTTGTGCATGTGTGCATCTCCTCCAGGGTGACAAAATGGTGACTCTCTAACTGGAACTTCATTTTGGGAGGTGGCTGAAAGCAAAATCTGGTGAGTAGGTTGGCTAGTGAAGATTAAAAACTGTATTGCTATGTCCCCAAAACACTGATTGTCTCACTGCTCAGTCACTGGCCCTGCACATGTGTGTGGGGGTTTTTTTTGTTTTGTTTTGTTTTGTTTTTTTATTCACTAACCTCCTCACCCCACCTAGAGCTGTCCAGTTGGATTGTGTGGATTCGGTGCTTCCAGAGTGGTTCAACCCATTTGCTCCCTTTCTTATGGGCCAGCAGGAGAGGACCCAAATGCAAACTCACGGGAAACAAAACTTGAACTCAAAATGCAGCTTTATTCGCTGTAAGGGAAAAGGCGATACAAAACTAAACTGGGAAAATTCTAATAATAACACACTTGGGGAAACACGGAGAGGTACACAACCATGAGGGCGGACGTGGACATAGATACACAGAAAGATAACGAGGGACCTGTGAGCACACGGGGAAGACAGCTGGCTCAAATAATCATAATGAGACAGGGCAGGAGCAAACACAACATGACGTACATTGACGGGAGACTATCAAAGTAAAACAGGAAGTACACAGAGACGGAGACTGGAGGGGGAGAGAGAACACGTAGGAGCACGAGAGAGAGCACAGACATGATGGGCTGGGGAAACATGGATAGACATGATGGAATAAAACAAGGAGGGGAAATGGGGCACAAGAACTCACACCGCTATATAAACACAGACACACAGGGGGAAATCTAAAACAAAATCTAAACAGAATAACCTAGGAACAACGAGTGGACTTAAACATAATACAAAATGGCAAGAAACAAAGGAAAACTCAAAACACTGGGTCAAAAGACCCAGGACCATGACACAGTGTGTAAACCTGGTGGCCTTATGGGTCTGCTGTTGAGACTAACAAACAAGCAGCACAGTACTGTTTGTATGTATGTTTGTTGTTCCAGAGATGGTGAATAGGTGATGATCTCATCCAAGATCATCATTTAGGCCCTTGACTCCAAGACTGTGGAATCGAGAAGGACAAAATCACCTTTGAACCACCACCTTTTTCTTTCTGCTGGATCTACTTATATTTCAAAGATAAAGGCATATTTATTTTCATCATTGCAGTTGAATTCAGTTGCAATTGGTGTTAAAATTAAAATTAAAAGTTAATGTGACACTGAAATTCCTATACTAGTTATATCATAGGTAAAGTTACTGAAAGGTAGGACTAAACTTTAAAATCATTCTGGCCACAAAAAATATGATTAGACCTAAAAAGGTTGACACCTGAAATGATGACTAATGATGGCATCTAGTACCAATATTTGTGTATGTCTTCAATTTTTATCTATAAATAACCCAACAGTTTAAATTTCACTTTGATCTGTGGTCTGTTATCTTTTAAACACAATCCCAGTGCTTCACATATAATATCACATCCAACAGCATCTGTATAACTCTGTATAATGTTTTTACTACACAACTATTATACCTCACATTAAATGAAAACTCCATGCTAAGATATACTTACCTGAAGCAAATAATACTTACTATTTATGCATATGGTTTTCTTTTATTTTCACTTAGCTATCCCAAAGTCATTTCAGAAGAGTCAAGGTAACTGACCCTGTTTTTGCCAAGGCAGAAAATGCAGTGCTGTTCCAAGTCACACATTTCACAGTTACCTATTTATTTATTTGTTTGTTTGTTTATTAACATATTTATTGTATTTGCTTTTCAGAATCACATGGATTCAAGCACTCTATTGTTACTGGTCTTTTTGTGGCAGTAGGATATTGACACAGATGTAAAACAGACAATCACTATTACAGACTGCAGATGTGTCTAGAATATGGTTTCTAGATAGCAGAATTGGCTTACTATGTTTTCCCCCTTCCCCCTTTTCTCTGT
The DNA here is from genome assembly GCF_036321145.2 of Pelmatolapia mariae. Taxonomy (NCBI): domain Eukaryota; kingdom Metazoa; phylum Chordata; class Actinopteri; order Cichliformes; family Cichlidae; genus Pelmatolapia; species Pelmatolapia mariae. Next base: position 16,400,949 of record NC_086227.1, on the reverse strand, counting down.
GGCTTATTCCACAGGACCTTGTTTTTTTTGTTTGTTTGGGTTTTTTTTTAAAAATTTCTTTCTTGGCTTATGTTCAATAATGTCCCGTGTCTACAAAAGCCTTCTAATGCTGGAGCTGGTTCCCCAGTCCATGTGAGGTCTTCTAAATCTTACAGTATTGTTCCATTATTGTGGCCACATTTGTAAAATATTCTTATATCTAAACTTGAACTTAATTTCAAATTAAATTTATGAAGGTATCCTGATGGTCAAAGTTTTAAAAGAAAAATGGTTATGCAAGGTCGTGTAATTCCATTTGCAATTGTTGCACCTGTTGCAGTATAATAATCTTCAGTCAACCTGAATGGATGTCACCTACCTAGTGATTTCTTCTTGGTAGCACAAAGGTAACATAAATGAGCACTTAGATGAGCACTCTCTTCAGAAGAAGAGACTGAAGCCAAGCAGCACGTGTTATTTGCTAGAGAAAAAAGTGGCATAAAAAACAAAACCAAACACACAGCTTGAGAATGTTTTACCACTGAAGTTACAGCAAGCTAAGCTCCAATATCTTTCATTAACAGGAACTCTTAATTATGGATAAATGACTGCTCATACAGCACATGGACATACTTAGTGTCAAAACTGATCAGTGAGACCCTACTTGGTTACCTCCTCTCTTCTTCATATGTCAGACTGCACAGTTCAGCCCACTTAAACACGAATCCTCAGGTTTACAGCTTGTTCCACCATTCCTGAGCATAGTTCATGTGTTACATTGCCAGCTGTATCTGGAAGTGATGTAAGGACAACTGCAGTTCAACGATACAATCTGCTCCAAACAGCTTTTTTTTCACATACTGAAGTTAAAAGCATACAGCTCACACTACAAATATTTTCAACATCATTGGGAGAGAAGAAAGAAAAAAACATTAAATCGCCAGCAACTGATGATACACAAATGAAACCTACTGTTGTGTGATGACTACAGCTTTCACAGAAAGACGCAACAACGTTTGAATTGTTATAGATTTCTTACTCATCAAAGCCGTCAGTGCTGATGGGTCACCACATTCATTTACTAGCCCATCAGTATTCCTGTGGACATCATACCACTCCTGCCATCTCAACATGTTAGTGTTGTGCTAATAAACTACCAGCTCACATGTAAAACCTGTAGAACTGTGCCTGCAGCAAATTATATCAAAAATACACCAGCCCTGCGGGAAAATGGAGCCCAATGTCTATAAAAACAGCTTGCCTTGTGAACAGGACCAAAATTCTAACCACCCGTATGAGCCCCTTAAAATTGTTTGAATTTCAGACTTAACTTGCTCATGTTTACTTCAAGTCACCTCATCCCTGAGGACTCATGGGTATAATCTGGTATTAAAACAGCTCAAACATGTTGAATCAATGAAAGAAATAAAAATATAAAATATGTTGAATATGTCCCAGTGAAGGCATTATAGTGTAAAAATGTTTGAGTGTAAAGAAAATATCACTAACAGACAACTGAGGGTTGAACTCTAATCAGCACCACAGAATAGTGCTACACTATTAGCACTATTAGCAAGGGAGCCGAGGCTAATGCCATGCTCATTAATCTATGATAATACTATAAAAACCACCACTCTCAACATGGGCATGGTGATTAACTCAGTCATTAATTCTAACTCATTAGACTTTTTGGTCTAACCACTACTATGCCAAACAAAACACACACACAAACATGCAGAAGAAATGTTATTGAAAGTTACAAGGATGAATCCTATGTGTGTTTTAAACTGCATTAAAACAGAAGAAAAGTCGAATTCAGTAAGATCTGATTTATCACCTGTCAGCTCTTGAATGTTTGTGAAACACCAGAGACATCTATTAAGAGCACAAGAAAATGGCTCATTACAGTGTGGTCTGTGTCTCTAATGGGGGTGTGCTTTATGTTTGCTGCAGGACAAAAAGATTCTGCTAGCAGACAAGCATAAAGATGACAATATGTTACTGGAGTAATTTGTCCGTTATTTACAAAGGCAGACTCATCCAATGACACTGTTAGAGAAATAAAGTCCAGTAAAAATGGCTTCCTTTTCAAAAGAGACCCGCGTTTGATAAAATTGTCTATTTTTACACTCATTAGAGGACAGTTAGGACAGTTGCCTGAGAGAAGAGGTCAGTTTTCATTTGATAGAGTCATGTTTGGATTTTACTTGAAACAATGTTCCTCCTAGGATTAATTCAAGGGACAGTACATTTAAAAGTGCCTGACATCTAAAATATTCTCATTGCTTTATAAGTACAGTCAACCCAATGCTATTCTCACAGAGTCAAATACTGCTAAGTGTCATACCCCTGGTGCATGAGGTTATGGCAACAGTGATATCTGTCTAATCTCTCAGTTATGGATGCTTGTTAAAAAATCCCTTGACAACTTATTTAAACACACTGGGTAGCTGCATTTTTCTTTTTTCTTTTTTTTTTAATGATGCCTCCACTTTTTCCAAAACCAAAGCCTAACCAGGTATTTTGTGATGGATCAACCTTACCAACAAGTGACAGTAAAGGTTAAAAAAACAAGTGGGAATAAAACCAATCAGTGAATGAAAACACGCAGAATGTAACTGAAGGTTATGCAAGTTTAACAAAGAAGATCTGCATGCACTCATGGGCCTGGATTCCCAAATATTTGGCCTGCTGATCTGTTCTTTATAGCACTTCTGCTTTCCCACGCTGTCAAACTCCGTTCTGTCATCATCACTTCGGCCCAATCATTTTCTTGGCTGCCTTCTGTGAGCCAATCAGTTTCGGTCCTGTGTGCTTTAAATCTCACTGCTCTTCTGTCTTTTAGCCTGTCTGCTCTGACCCGCTTCTTCCCCACATCCACCTCATCCTGGCCAGATAAAAAAATCCATATCCAAGTCTCCACCTGCTTCACCTCTGCCACCACCAGACTCTAGGGCCTCCTGACCTACTTCCTACTTTTTCTGCTATGTGTCTTAATCACCAAATAGTCTATTACTCAAACGTCATCATCTTCAGTTAGTGCAAATGAGTCTCCACACTGAAATGTCCCAGTGTCCTAATGACTGTTGTGTTGTTTTGTTTTTTGTGGGGGGGGTTTGTTTTGTTTTTTACAAAAACCCTTTCATTCTTTTGCGGACATTGTATATGCTGGAGTAGTTTCCTCAAATGGTTGTAATGATGTATTCTGTTCAGCTCTAAACCGGACATTACTCATACTGTGCATCAAAATGAAGACGATCACAGACACCAGAGTGGGAGAGTGAGCAAAATTGTTGGTGCAGCTGCTCCTCTGCTCCCTTGAGAGGGAGAAAATTTGTTGTAAAGAGCTCTGCTATCTTTCAAAAGCTGATAGAAGGAATTGTATTAATCGAACTATTGTGTTATGACAAAAGTTTTCAACTTAGCATTAGCTACGTTGAAAAAAGCTAGCATCCACTGGCTTTCCTCTACTTTGTTTTCCAAATCCATAAAAATTTCAGACTCGTTAACATGATCCATAACTACCAGCTCATATACATGTGCTTGCCATGGTATCATAGGTAGCTGTATTCATCTGAGCAGCTGCATCAGTCTTACTTGAAGAAAGCCCATCACTTCTGAATTGCTCAGCTGACTGAACTGGTAGATTGTCAGGTTCCTCTATGGTCACAGTTTGCTTTAAGAGGCTACATCAATTTCTCAAAGTGATTATGGCGAAAATAATTGCAGACACAACATTTAGTTCATTAACAGATCAGTGCAGAGAACGCTTGTCTTCTTCCGTCACCACAATTCACCACACACCATTGACATAGATATATATCTGTTTCATATTAGCAGCTTCATAAAAAGGCCAGCTGACAAACAATTTCACTTACAGTCTTTACATAAACATTGTTTTTTAATGCAAATCAAGAAAATGTTTAAAGTGATCCAGTGCTCATAGTAATCATATGTTAACCATCTCTAAACACACACCTTGAATTGTGAATTAGATGGACCAAAGAAGCTGAGGATCACACCGCGTACCATCCCTGTCAGCTTAGAACAGGAAACTGAGGCTACACTTCACACAGTCTCATCCAGCCTGCTATCACTGGTAGTGGTCATGTAATGGTGTGCGAGCTATAGTCAGCAAACTTTGGACCCCTTAGTACTAATTGTACTTTGTGAAAATGTCAAAACCTTCTTCAGTATTGTTGCCGACCATGTCTATTCCTGTATGAGCACAATTATCCATCTTCTGATAGCTGCTTCCAGCAGGATAACAAGCCATGTTACAAATCATCTCAAACTGGTTTCTTGAACATGACAATGAGTTCACTGCACTCAAATGGTCACCAGCTCTCAATAAAGCGCCTTTGGGATGTGGTGGAAGACGAGATTCACATCATGGATGTGCAAGTGACAAATCCACAGTAGCTGTGTGATGCTGTCATATCAACATGGACCAAATTCTCTGAGGAATGTACTCAGCATCTTTGTTGAACTGAAGAAATTACTGCAATTCTGACGGCAAAGGTGGATCCAGCTCTGTGCTAGCAAGGTGCATCTGACAACGTGGCTTGTGAGTGTAGCATTGGGGTACAATAAGTAATATTCATGTGCGCTGGAAAAAAACATCATGCTTGTAGAAAATGAAAGGATTTTATGGCCTATATCTACATCTTTTATTTATGAATCTGTTGCATGTTTTCATCACACAGAAGGCTGTCACACTTTAATAGTATACTGGGTTGACATGTTTCAAAATCCCCAAGGAAAAGTGATGGCCTTAAGTACAGATGACACAGCCACAGTATATAGAGTAGTTTATGTCCTGTAGCACATAATCATCTTTTTTCACTTTTTTTTCACTTGGAATCACATATCAGGCTTCAAAATTTTCAAAATGAGGACGTGTAGTTCAAGACATAATTCACATCAACTAAAAACTCATATAATTAACTATCAAAATGCTTGTGCAAGTTAAATACATATTCAGTGATGCTTTGCTTAAATTTGGACCATCTTGGTGAGGTATTCCTTTAACAAGCACAAACAAGTCTGCCACAGACTTGCCAGAAGTGAAAGTAAACACAAGGATGCCCTTTGTACAACTTCTTGGATGCCCTTTGTTCTTCTTATGAAACATGACATTTTACATGTATTTTTATCTTTTAAAATGCATCTAATCATCCAAAAGCATTTACCTACAGATATTCAATTTTCTTTGTTTTTCAAGTCTTAATACAGAGGATAATGGCATGAAATGCATGCTTATCTTCAGAGAAGAAAAGAAAAAGTGTCAAATAGGAACACTGAGATGAGTCAAACATTCCTATCATCAGTTGCCATGGTGAGCAGAGACAGGAGCTTTCTTTTGCCTCAAAAGCAGCCCATTAAATGGCAGAAGAGAGTGCCCCTTTGGTTTTGCCCACACTCAGTTTTCAACCCTTTACACCGACATTTGCATTGTTGTTGGTTTTTGTTTTTTTATCATCTTTAAGTCAGGTTAATGTGCAGTGTTATTCAAACTTGGGGGGGAAAAGTTTAATTTGTACAAAGAAAAAAGTACTAGTAGAATGAGGAGTCTAGGAAGATTGATATCTGTGGGGGAAAAAAAAGGCTTTTACTGAAAAATATGCTGGCACCCAAAATGATAGTGGGGCTGTTAAGCATTTTTGATATGTACTCTGACCTGAGTAAAATAGCAGTGGTTGCTTATTCAAAGACTTAAAAAGATCTACATGCCATTTAACCTTCTGGTGAAATTCCAACTATTCTTGGAATACAATAAATTGCTGTTTTTCCTCAGAAGCAAACGTTCAAGTAGAATGGCATTATCACACAGAGATGAAGGTGTGGTTGATGGCTCAGTGTCTGACTTTAGTAAGTCGGCTTTGGGTTTTTTTAACCATGGCTGAATAGAAATTTCCTGCATATTTTAACAAAATGATTAACATATTCAGAAGTAACATCTTTTTTGAAGGCTACAAGTTGCAATTGTGGATCGACAATGCTGAACAAACATTCAGCCAACTAAAGCTTTTCAGTAAAATTTGGTAAAAGAAATGTGCTATTAAATAAAAATGGGTCAAAATGTAACTGTTAAAGTTACATTTTGTAGACATAAGTCTTCTCCTACTTTTAACGAAGTGCCTAAACATAACCAGTATAAGTTAGTATAAGTATTTTACTTAAGTAAGTATTTAAGTATTCTACTTAAGCACAGTATAATTACTGTACTTTATTGGTATCTGTACTTTAATATTTATTTTTGTATCTGGCTCGGTACATCCTACCTGGCGAGGAACAGCTGGCGTGTCGGACTCCAGCTTGCTGGTCTGTTGAACCACCTGCCTCCTGACTCGAACAGACACAGCTATCATTTTCAGGCACAAGATGGCGCTATACATGATTTTAAAACTGTAACTTTAAATACTTATTTCTTAAATTAAGCTAGACAGACAGAGTTAAATGTATGTCTGTTTTTGAGACCAAAGCTCCATAGTGTAAATTAGCCTCTATACATGTAGTGTTTCATGTCCATTTTAAGTTAGTAGTTTCATACTACACAACATTATAACATCAAATGTAGCAGAAAAATAGTCTGGCTGTTAACATGCTGCTGTTTTAAATAAGTATTATTTATTCAATGCTAATATATCTCATGATCTTATACCAATTATATATCAACTTGCCAAATACACTATATGAGTGCTTGACGATCATGATCTTATTTGAAAACATAGTGTATGCAAATATATTTAATGGCACAGAGAGTACATAAACATGATTTCAGAAAGCTCAGGTTCACTATCACGTAAAGTGATTATGTGCACTTGTGAATTCAAATCCTCAACCAGGAAATTTAGAAGTTACTAATTCACACATTTTATTTCTCAATTTGCAACAAAATGTCTTTTCCTACCCTCTACCCTCCTGTGCTTCCTTGCCTCTTAAGTCTTTGACTGCCTTTCTGTTTGACAGATACTTTAGCTTTTTATCTCCGCCCTTTGTCTTTGGTCCTTTTCTTTGTCTGCGATCTTCTGCGCTTGCCTAATATTAAAAAGCTGAGCAGAATAGTTGTGCTATTGTTGTCTCTCACAATATTCTGTGTCACAGCTTGCCCCAACTCTGCCCCTATTCTGTTGAATAGACTTTCACTGCTGTGCCCTGCCAATCATTCTTACTGACACATAAATGAACATATTACATTCCAACCAGTGACAGCAGTTAGTTTTAAAGGCAGCCTATGAAATAAAACTTGTATTAGCTTTTTGAAAGCTGCATAATTAGACATCATACTTTCGGCCACCACAAGACATAGGAGCTGCTGAGACAGTTTTAATTCTTCATCAGATCTTATGTTTTTACATAAAATTTCTGTTGAAATTATTTTACAGTCAAATGTAGTTGCTTTTTTCTTTGTCACTTGAAAGGGTTAAAACAACAACAACAACAACAAAGAACTGATTGTGACTTTTTTGCTGATTCCCATTTTCTATGTTTACTAAGGACTATAACTGATAGCATGTAATAAAAACATTTTTTCCTTCAATACAAAATATTGTTTTCATAATAAATTATTAAACTTAAACTTATTAAACACAATTTCCCTCAAACTGTAGGCAAAAATTTGTCACTTATTCCTACAACTTTGTCCTTTGCTCATATTGAGGCTTCTTAACTGGATCTGAGCTCTGATTAGCTTTGCCTTTAACCACTTTCCTTCATTAGCGTCTAACAAGGGTGATGCAAGCATATTATTAGGTTTGATGTTAAGAACATTTTTCATGGTGGTCCTCAACTTCTTTACTCACAGTGAGAAGCTTCCACTTTTTTTTTTCTTTTTTTTTTTTTGAGTCAGTGGGTCAGAATCCACTACAATAGTTTTAGCAGCCACTACTGAACAGTTGTTTCTGGTCTGGACTTTATAATTATATTACTGTCTTTCTAATTCAATGAAAGTAACATATGTATGTCCACTCCTTAAATTCACTTATCTGCAACAAAGACATCGTCTTTTATCATTCCTCTGACACAAACTGAAATCAGCATTGGTCTGCAAGGAAAAAAGCAGGTTTGATTTGCTTTCTCCACCCATCATACAGATAATGTTTTTTAAAACTTATTTAATGAAAGTAAGGAAATAACTGTAAAATGCAAACTACATTTAATAAAGTAATGCCTTATATCACGGTATTACAGAAGAATGATGTGATTTCACTACCATGTAATCAGTACAGCAACCAGTTTTGTTGAACAGCTGACCATGACCTATGCCCTGACAGATCATACCAAGTCACATGTTATAGTCCAACACAGATCATGAGACAAGGGTTACTCAGAGAAAATGTGAGGTTAGGGAAAATGGCAGTAACATTTTCATTTACATCAGCAGTGCCCCAACCTTTTAAAAATTACATTTCTTAATCTTGCATTCTAAAATGGTAAATTAATTTCTTGGAAAACAAATTCTAATATATCAGTTATCTGATGTGAGGAGTGTGTGACTTTGTGACCCTACTGGTCTGAGTACTTATTAAATAAAGCAGAAATTAATGTAGGGGTTACGGTTGTACAAAAGTGACCCTGTAAACAATAGATAAGCTGGCAAACAAGATAACGTGTGCAATCAGTGAACAGTTTTTCCAGACATGTTCAGCTCAGTTGAATCATCTATAGTGATTTAAGATAAGACAGTGACCCGCGGCAGTCTATGTCCTGTAAGAAGAATTTCTTTTCTTTCTTTTTTTTGTGGATTGCTCCTGTCGACTTCAACAGTCAATCCATACATTCACTATCTAAGCTACTTATCTTGTTCAGGGTCAATGGGGGATCAACCCTATCCTAATATGGTGTTTGTAAGTAGTGGACAGACAGGGTCAACAGCAATGTTGAGCCATACACAATCACATTCACATCTACAGGACTTTAATAGCAGCTTTCCTGTCCTAAGCAAAATTTTGAGCTTTAAGACAAAAACCTGAGGCCATGCCCAAAATCTGCCCTTGGTGAAATTTTTTAGGTCAGAGAATCCATAATTGTTTACCCACTGTGGAAGGCATGCTAGTGTTCCTGTTACTCTCAGGGATGCTGGAAATTATTGCCACTTCTTTGAGGCGCTCCCAGACAAACCCTAATAAACAGTGATAGTGAGTGACAATCAATGAACGCAAGGGGAGAAATCATATCTGAAAGGAAGTGCGATATCAACAAAATCCACCCTTTGAAATAATTTGCCTTGTGGCATGTATTGTGAAATTTCATTTCTTGTTCAAGATGACAACTGGGATAAAAGAAATTCATGTAATCAGTGCATTTGTATGATTATGTTTGTAGTGTGAACACAACAGTGGCACCATACAGGAGAAATTGTGTAGGTAGAGCAGCTCAGTGGTTTAGAGATTCCTTAAAGTCTTGTTTTCTAAGCTTGGCTAAACCTGCATATGTCTGAACTGGAGAAGGAAATCCATGCACACTCAAATAGAACAAACAAGGTCCACATTGAAAAACTCAAGGCAGAATTCAGCAAAGGACATGAGCGACTGTGCCACAGCAGAACTCCAAGGTTCGGATTAAAGAAAAAACTTTATTGATCACCTAAGTAAACAGTTCTTCCCTATGCTTCAGTAAATTGTTAAGTAAGATTTAGATGAGTTCGTTCATTTAATTTTCATTCATTAAAACGTTTCAACAGCTGTTTTGGTTATGCTTTATATCCAGTCAGCAATCCAATGCATTTTTTTTTAAGCCTGCTAGTTTGCTGGAAGGCCACACACAATGAGACCAGACAATGAGACTAATCAGATCGACTGAATACATCTGTGGTACCTCGCTGCTGTTCTGTCGCTGAAAGGCTACAATAAACTGGGAAGAGCAGGCCTCAACAGCAAAGAAGAGACATCACCACGCAGACATGGGAAAAGAGGAAAGGAAAACAAAAATGCTCAAAGAAACATGTTCCTGACTGTGGCCCTGAAGTGAAGTATGGCATTTAACCATAGGGAATAATATCTTTCTTGGCCTTCGTACATTCTCTAGACAACTTTATTCTCTCTCAGTGTTTTGTTTTTCCAAGATCCACGAGGAACATCTAGCAGACTTTGCGAGACAATTTCTTCTGTAACCAGCATTTAAGCAATTCAGTAGAACAACTATGTCACATCAGTATTTATTCTACTGGATTTATTCAAATATAATTAAACTTCATTCTATAGAAATAATACAAGGATCATCATGGCTTTAAATATAACAGCGGTGCATTAGCGTGGTCGCCCCATGATCGGAAGGTCGGGGGTTCGAATCCACTGAACGGCTACCCAGAGGTACCCCTGAGCAAGGTGCCATCCCTACACACTGCTCCCCGGGCACAGGATTTGCAGCTGCCCGCTGCTTCACTGAGTGAATGGGTTAAATCCAGACAGAGTAATTTCCCCACGGGGATCAATAAAGTATACATTATTATTATTATAAAGAATCTCAAAATATATCTATTGTAAGGACAAACATTCAATGAAAATGCAGCTATTCATGAAAACTGCTCCAATAATGACAAATAAGAAAACATTTTAATGTGGTAAATATTAGCTGTGTCTCTTGTAAGCGTCCGTTCATAAACAATTTAGTACTTTATCGATAGATTGAATTATTGTGTTTTACAGAAACCTGGTTGCAGATTGCAAGTCATGCAGATAACCCAGTAGCTCAAAAACTAATTTCTCCTATGCATAATAACCTTAGGAAACTGTCTTTCTGTCTGTAAAAGCTAATTAGCCTCTAATGATGGTATATTGGTGGAAAAGCTAAAATCCGTAATAAAGATGAAAATCATTAAGCACAGCTTTATGCTCAGTCATGCATTTAGTTAAGAACTGCAACACATTTTACAATTTATTATTTTATTCACCAAAGAGCCCCAATAAATGAGACAAATGTGAAAGGTAGACAGTAAGAAATGGAAAGAGTCGACAGTAAGGTACAGTTTGACTTCAGGAACGTGAGTTATTTATGAAGTTATGTAAAACCAGAGGTGCAACCAGAGTCCTGACACAGCACTGCACAGCACAATCTGGATAAAGGATGGAACAGGTTGAATGCAATGAGTAAGAAAAATACACTATAAGCGGGCGGAGTCTGGATAGGCTTCTGCAATGGTCATTACTCTTTTCAACCAGTTTCAGGCGGTAATGATGTATGAAGAGAGTACAAGCTGGCAGTAGTTCTGTCTAAGATACAAAGACATACAGCAAAATAATACAACACCCAAAATATTAACATTTAACCCAAAATTGCACAAAATAACATACAGTGTTTTTTCCCCCCTCGAAAAACCAAAATAAATTGCACTATACATTTTTAAGCAATAGTGCTAATCAATAAATTGCAAAAGAAATGCCAGATGTAGCAAATATGACAGAAATTAATTATTACTGATTTTTTTTTAACTTGTCAGAAGGTAAAATAAACGCTCCATTTAAAAAAACTGAATTTTCTGGCTATGATTTCATGGTTCAAACTTTAAAGGGTTAAATATTTCCCACTTTTCCTACACCGAGTCACGCATTTTAGTACAAAAACGAGGTTACCTCTTGGAAATTACCAAATATCTTTGTCTTTAGTCCTTACCTACTGCTCTTTGATGTTGTTTCGCTTTGCTTAAATTATTACAGAGGATGCAGAGTAAACAACATTACAGACAAAGAGGTAAAAGTAAAAACACTGTATAAACATTATTTCTATTACTTTGGAGAAGGAGTACAGCAAATAGAAAGGAACAAACAAACACTCCACCTTCACCACCACAGATCTGAATATAGCTGAATGATTTGGAATTGCAAATGACCAAACACTGCCTATATTTGGCATTTACCAAAATAAAATCACATTTTGTTTGTTTTGGAGAAAACGCATCTACTCTGAAATAACCTGCGATGCTATTTCGTTTTGCTTCCTGTAAACTTATTGGGCCAGAAAGCACTTCTGTTATATATATGCCGTTTTCCGCCACACCATCGAGGAGGCAACAATGTAGTTTTTTGTGGGTGAGGGAGGAAAAAGTACCTGCTGCGGGGGTAACATTTTTGAAAAACCCAGCCACCTATCAGAATATTTCAAACGTCATCTCAGTTGTTTCGGTCTTGCAGATCCACAGTTACAATGACTGTGTTGGATTGCAATCATGATAAAAGATTTGCACAATAATCACATCACCTTGTGGTCCAGGTGAATGCTACATTTCAATAGTAACACAAAGGCTGAAAGGGCTGATTCAGGGATCCACTCCCATAATTATTCACACAATGTCATATCTGACCCAAGTTCACACAGTGGAAAGGCGGCTGTGACCTATCTTGTAGCCTGTGTGGAGGATGCGCTTTAGTGTCGTGTCTGTACAAGCTGTGTTTGCATCCTCACCGCCTTCATCCTGATTTGGACAGACACTTTTGACTCTGGCATTTTCATTGTTTTAATGACCACGGCAAGTAATTGAATCATTATTTTAGATTTTTTTCAACAACTGAACATTTGTGAAGGCAGGGGATGAACAATGACGTAAGGACAAATGGGATTGATGGCTGGAAGGAAAATGGACTGCAAGTTCAAACACAAAGAAATTCCCGACGAAGAAGTCAGCAAGCACACTATTTGCCGCTCGGAAGAAGCGAAGAATAATCAGCCCAGGCTACAGTCATTTTCATCCCATGCTGGATGACCTTAAAACATCCATTTAAAAAAAAAATGTGTTGTGAAATAATGAGACGTGCTTTTGAGTACATAGGGAGATGGCACAACAGACAAGCCAGTGAAGCAGTTACAAGTAGTAAGAAGAAGGAGGGGGGTCACAACCAAACAACAAAACGCATCATTTGCTCTTCAACATGAAACATAAAAATCACATTTTCACAGAGGATTTCTGTTTTACTTGAAGGGATGCTGAAAAACTGCCCATAACCCAAAGACCATCTTATATGACAGCTTGCACTGAAGCTGGCTTGTCCTGTGCAAAGAGGAGAAAGCCATTAAATGATTTTACATGACAGTAATTGGAAAAATAATCAGCAACAACATGATGAATGAGTAATAGTACATTTGACACCATTTTTCGTTTTAGTGATTTGTAGTAACATCAGTAGTTGTTTACATCACCACACATCAGAATTTATTTTATTTATCTCTTTATTTCTTATGTTTATTACATATTCACTAGTAAGTAGGATGAGGGGATAAAATAGAGTTTTATGAAGCTTACTGTCAAGGGACTGTTTTAATGCCTGTTTTAGTTTTGCATGATCCCCAGATCACTTTTCGCTCATTGATGGTCTGGAACCTACCTATTCTGTTATCGCAGCCATCTTCTTTTTACCTCCTGCCCAGAAAATGCCATGTTTATAGATGGAGGGCAATCCACAGTCAGGGCACGTTCAATGAGTCATTACTGAGGGAAGGAGGGAAGAAGTAGACAGATGAGGAACAAAGTGATTGAAAGGTAAGAAAGAAAAGAAGGATGGAAGTGAGGTAAGGTGAGTCACAGAAAAAAGGAAGACAAAAGCGTGCTCTCTCCTCTCCCTTAGCCGGATGCTTGAAAGCAAGGAAAGAAAAGGTTAGTGTTTCTCAAATTGCATGAAAGTCTAGTTTTCTTCATCTTAAAGCAGCCTGTGGTTAGAATCCATCAGTCCAAATAATGAGCTCTTTAAAAAATCCCAACAGTCTCAATCTGTCTCCATTTCTACTCCTTTCATTTGTCAATATTTTTTTTCTATTAATCTTCTAAGACTTAAGTATGGCATCATTAACGTGAAAGTTAAACTGCAGGTACATGACATCTGGGACAAATTAATCCTTAGGTTTCCAAATGTAATAATTCTATATTCAAAAAGACCAGTAAACAAGTACGCATCCACAGCCAGAGACAGAAAATCATTTAATACTGTGTTCATAATGTCAGCCTTAATAAACTCTGAATAAGGCTCCCTGAGCATCCGCTTAGACAAGTGGTATAGTTTCTGCGTTCAGTTTCTAAACAATCACCAACCTAAAGGGAAATATTTTCTAATGAAACTCTAACTCCAGGGTCCCAGTGAATCTTGCTGCTTTAAAAAAATAATAATAATTTGCAAGGGAATACATTTTTGGTCCAGTAAGCCCACAGGTCTTCATACATAATTCTATTTTTCTGACTCTACCTCGAATGTCTGAAGTGTAAACAGTGTTGGCTGTAGGTGCAGGCCTGTAAAGAAAGAGATGTAATTGTTTCTGCACAGTGATTATTGACATATGTGTGTTATTGTGTTATTATATGTGTGTTAGTTTTCACCTGTGGTGAAAACATCTCTTGATTCTCTTCATTTTGCATATTGTGAATGGATGACATTATCATTTATATGCTGCAGAAAGCTTACTCTCATCTCATCTGAAGTTGCCAGCTTGTGGATACTGACTACCTGACAGCCAGGCCACAGTATGTGAAACTGGACATCTTTCGTGATGTGCACTATGGGAGCTGCTACACCTTAGACTTTCACTACAACTTCAGGCGTTGCCACCTAAAGAAGTACTCTGACGATGTGATGATTCTGCAGCAAATCTATAAGTGATATGCAGGACGATGAGTAGAGAGAACTAGTAGATGACTTGGTGGAGTAGGCTGGAAGAAATCTTCCTTATGTGAATAAAACCAAAGGAAAGGTTCAGCTACATAGCCTGTGTCTAGCCTTGGATGGGATGTTCATGTGGTGGAGGAGTATAAGTCCCAGGGAGGACCAGCACAGAGGCTGTATACAAGAGGGGATGAGCAGGCTCTATTTCCTAAGGAAGCTGAGATCCTTCAATGTGTGCAATCTGTTATGATGGGTGAAGTGTACTTTGCTCTGCTCTGCTGGGGGACTAGGATCCGAGCTGGTGACTGAATAAACTGACTAAGGAGACTGGCTCTGTGATTGGCTGCAAACTGGACACATTTGAAGCTGTGGTGGAGAGGAGGTCACTGAACAAACTGTTATCCATTACGGATAATCCTGACCACCCTCTGCACCACTTACTGGACAGGCAACAGAGTACTTTCTCTAACAGATTGATTCAGCTCTTCTGCCACAAGGGCAAATATAGGAAATCTCTCATGCCACATGCGATAACTCTCTCTAATGCAACACATCTGAATAGCAGAGCATCATCTATCCTTTCATTTTAACATTTTCACAACATTTTAAATTCTCCTTTGTTTTGTGTATTTTGAAAAATGATGCTTTATTTATTATTATTCTTATTAAAGATGTAGATATGACACTCAGTGCCGTTTTTTAACAAAGAACATCATCATGCAAAGATCTTGATCAAAACTAAAGATAACTAGGACAACTACTTACCGTTGAGCTCATGTTAATTTTGTGTTGGACAGTTTTGAATTTAAATTACTGAAATGAGTTAAAATTGGGCAAGAATCCAAAGCTATCAAAACAACAAGTGGAGTAATGGTGAGCGAGTGTTCTCTGGGAAGTGTGGCTAGGTGTGTATCGACTATAAAGTAGGTAGGCCAACATTCCCCCACAGGCAACTGATTACAGGCACCAAACCTACAAAATCATATTCTGAGTCGTGACTATTCTTTCAGATCACATGACTTCTAACTCTCATTTTTGGTTATCCATTGCCCCTGCAGCTCATGTCAATTCAAACTACCAGAAAAACAGTGACTTTCTTGAAATGTAAATGAAATGAAGCAAACTGGTAATGGTGCACAAATAGCTTCTTTATAAGCCTAAGCCTTAAAAGTCTGAGGCTTCGTTAATAAAACAATATATACCACACATGGTTGGTATAGTGGTATAGGACTTTGACTCCACCACAGGCCACTTCCTGCATGTTGTTCTGTCGATGCTCTCCCTCCCTTCTTGTCAACTCTCTGCACTTTCCTGCCAAATAAAGCTTAAGCCAAAAGAAAAGTTTGCTTGGTTCTTTTGGTTCACAGCTATTTCTAACTTGTTGGCATTTTACTTGGAAGCATTATAAAATGTTCATTTAAGAGTAATAAATGGAGGTGCATACATTTAAAGTAGTGCAGTTCAGTGTATTTTAGAATCAGCCATAAAAACATTGGTGGGACTGATCTAAAGTATGAATCTAAGTACATTTTGAAAAAATTAAGACTCTTTCCACCAGTCTGAGGTTGACTTTTATCATAATAATAATAATAATAAAATAATGTATACTTTATTGATAGGTACAGTTAATGAGTTTACTAGTGTCAGACCTAATTCCAACATGAATATAAAGCGTAGATACCCTAAGATAATATAGTCAGTTAAAAAAAATACCACTACATGTCCAAATGATGATATATCTGTCTTTTATAAAAGGCACAATTTGCTATCTAATAGTTGATACAGTGCAAAGTTGCCATAAACAAAATGCCAAAGCTTTGCATTAAAATATGAGGCAATTTCTCTAG
Organism: Pelmatolapia mariae; assembly: GCF_036321145.2. Classification (NCBI taxonomy): domain Eukaryota; kingdom Metazoa; phylum Chordata; class Actinopteri; order Cichliformes; family Cichlidae; genus Pelmatolapia; species Pelmatolapia mariae. The sequence continues at coordinate 16,384,538 of NC_086227.1, read as the reverse complement.
TTTGTGCTGCTTGTGGTAAAATGCTGGGCAGTAATGAAATGAACTGGCTGTGCCTGTGTTAATACTGTAAATCATTTGACTGTTAGTAGATCACCATAGGTATGGTCACGTGTATGCAGGTCATCCACTAACTGATGGGTTGGTATTTCAATCACTAGCTGGTCCAGTCTGCATGCCAAAGTATCTTTGGGCAAGATACAGAAACTCAAGTGACCAGTGTCAGATTTAAGTAATGTGTTACAAAGTAATCACATCACAGTTTTCAGTAATGTGACATATTACTTTACTAAATTCTGTCATTATATTACAGTTACAACTATATCGTTATTTGCGTTACAAAGGGTTGTTTTTTTTTAGTTATCTGAACGCTAGTCGGATAAAAATATTTTCTTCCTGTGCACATGTGCTACATTCAGCTAATTCAAGTCATTTATTTTTATTGCACAGAAGGACAAGAACATAATGCTAAAGTAAATTGCATTCAGGACAGAAACAACTACATTGTACTGTTAACACAACTTTGGCTGTCAGGATGTATCTGCACAGACAGCATGCTAGCCAAGAACCCAGAGTGACGCTAAAGCTTAGTGTTTTGTCGACCCCAGCCCAGCAGCCAGACCCAGAACTTCAACAGCTAACCAAAGCAGTGATGGATACTCAGGCTTGCAGCTTCCATTTCTAGCTGTTCATGTTTCTAAAATACAATCACTACAGCAAAGGTTTTAAAGTCTCTTTGTGCGAGTTTTCATCTGTGCTTTGTCTTGTCAGCTTTGTGTTCACACCTAATACTAAAAGAAAAATTGTATGTGTGTCCTTATTAGGATAGGAATTTGTTTTGGTGTGTGGGACTGTAGCCTATAGGTTTATATTGTTAAACTGTAATTATGAGTCAGTGATTTCAGTCATTTTGCAGGGTAAAGAGATAGTAATGTAACAAGTAGCACAACTAATTACTTTCTTACGCAAGTAAGTAATGTACTGCATTACTTTCAAGAAAAGTATAAATAACAACACAAAACTCTTCTTGCATAACAACCCTAAATCTGCATATGACAGAGTAGTAAATACACTGGAGGTTTACTTCGGCAATTTGAACATCTGCTAGCAAGAAGTCATCAGCTACAAAACTATGTGTGTCTGTGTGTGCACACTCCTTTAGTTAATAACTTTGCATTCTGCATTTTCATCCATACAAAGTGTATTCTGATTTAAAAAAAACCAACATGGCAGTGCCCATATGGTTAGAAGTCATCAAAGGCATCATTTTAGTGTTTTTGTATAAACAAGTAAGTATAATTCTGGCTGGATATTACACCTGATGCTCTTCATTCAATCCAAGCAACAGCATTGTTTTATTGAATATAAAGCAATCCTTTATTGGCTGAACTGTTATGGAACTGTTGACCAAAAAGTATTTTTGGAAAATGTAAAAAGAAAAAGGCATGATACATCTACAGTTTTTTCACCTATATATCCATAACAGTAAATCTCTTCTGCAAGCATAATCATTATTAAAATGTAAGGTTACAGGGTGACATCAGCCAATAGCAACCTAGAGTCCACAAAGTGATCACTTGATTTGCAAAGCTTTATATTTTATTGAGTAAATATGTAATATCATGTTTTAAATTTATTAACATAAAATACTAAACTTCTGAACTTGAAACTGTAATAAAAGAGCGATTCAGCTATCTTCTACGGTTAATTTGCAAGCACTTTTCCAGAACTTCTTCTAACGTGTAAAGATCATTATGATTTCCTATATAAATTCTGACCTTGACGATTCATTTACAAACACATTTTGACGGTATCGGTGAGGTGCGTGTGTTATGCCACTTAATGCATTCATTGATCAAAAGGTAAACCGTCATTATAGGAATCATTTGCAACTACTCTGTCATGCTGTCAGTCAAGAACAATTACATTGCTGACATACCAAATCTCTTTATTTTTTTCACTTTTCATCATACCTCAACTTGGATTATTTAGTTTATATGAGTCATCAGCAAATATTGCAGACAGTTACCAATTCTAAAACCACAGGGGGAAGAAGTTTTCGAAACCTTGTACTTAAGTTAAAATCCAACAATGTATGATTATCCTATTTCAAGTAAAGGTGTTGCAAATCTTTCTTAATGTAAGTAAATACAGAGAAGTTAAATATAGTTAAAATGTTAGAATGAAAAGACTGACTTCTTGCATTTGTAATGCTGAAGAATCAAGGAACAGGGTACTGACTGCTGAAGGTGAAGCTAGCATGAGCTATTTTATATGCAATTTAATATACAGGGACGCCAAAAAAGGTTTCATGCGATGATTAATAGGGGAAGAAGACAAATCTGCTTCCAGTTTCCTCGCATCTGAATTTTGGTGAGATCTGAAAATTTACTGAAGTCAGAAAAGAGAAAATTACTTTTCATGGCGCTAACAACTCCCAGTCATCATTAAGACCTGACCCTGGGTATAAATAGGTTTTTGAATTTTTGCAACCACTAGTTACATTTTTTTATATATATATATTTGTTTATTCTGTATCATTCACTGTTTAAAAGCTTTACATCAAACATAGTTATTAAAGCTGCTAAATGTATGCATTTGACTATATGTCTCTATATGTCTGTAAATAAATAAAAAGTAGCATCAAATGGAAAGACTAAAAGTTTTTCGTATATACTTATGGTATTTGTGTAAATGTACTTAGGTACTGTCTTCCATTTGTTGTAACTGCATATTCAGTAGCCACTTCCCTCTCTCTGTGTTTCATTTACTTCAACTGAAGGGGGCTGTAAGACAGTAAAAGACCAGAAAACCTCTAAAATAATAGTTTTACTGATTAAATACGTCGAGGATTACCTTGCAGATGAAACCAAAGTATTACAAGGATTCTGGCTGAGTTTAAAAGTGTCTGAGATACCCTCCCTGGTAGAAGTCGCAATGAGGGTTGTTTCTGAATTTAGCACAGTTAAAACAAAGGACTAATGTAGTGGAACAATATAGCAACTGAGAAACCATGCTGCTGATGTCTGACTAAACTATAATGTGTTCACATATAGGAACTCAATCTTGTGAAAAAAATCATGGAGAGTTGATTCAGTGCAGTGAAAAGTATTTGCCCTCTTCCTGATTTCTTACTCATTTTTCCATATTTGTTGCACTTACATGTTTCAGACCATGAAACAAATTTTTATTTTAGACAAAGATAAATTAATCAAATACAAGATTCTGTTTTTAAATGATGATTTCCTTTATTAAGGGAAACAAAGCTATTCAACTCTATATGGCCCTATGTGAAAAAGGTAATCCATCCATTTTCTTAACTGCTTATCCATTTCAGGATGGGTGGGCTGGAGCCTAGCCCAACAAAAGGTGTGGTACACCCTGGAGAGGTGTGAATGTGAGCATGAATGGTTTTCTGTCTCTATCACCTGAGACAAGTTTTTACAAGTTAATTTTTAGCAGGAATGTGTTTATCTGATATTTGGATCAGATACTGCTTCCAGACTAAAAAGTCTGATATCAACTCAAAATGCCGGTTCTAATATCAGTGGCAATGAGCCAAGCTCCAAACCTTTGAGTTCAGTTATGATAGCAGCACTTCATTGCACAGTTGTATGGGAAAATCTACCAGCTGAATGCGAGCAGTTTGGAGGCATTTCATGCTGTTATGTTAAACCAACAGCTTCAATTTTTTCTAACTGCAAACTGTGGTTACAGAGATCTGACAATAATGCTTTTTCCTCTCTCGCTCATTCATTATCTTTCACTCGTTTTCTTCGGTCAGACACTTTATCTAAGAAGCTAGACTTTGGGTGTAACACTTGTTGGTAAGCTTTTATTATACAGTGCTGTGAAAAAAAATTGCCTCTTCAACTAAGCCTTCCAAAAACATTTTTAAGGATCTGGGACTCCAGAAAAGTACAGTGAGAATCATTATCTACAGAAAACTTGGAACAGTTGCTTCATGTAAATATTGGAACCGTGAATTCATCTCTCTAAAATCCTGAAGAAATTTCTGTGCTGAAGCTCAAGCATACTTTGTTTATGCAGTATGAGAATAATTGGAAACCAACTATCTGAAAAAAATGAACCTATTGGCGTGATCTAGCCAAAGTCCAGACTTAACCTGATTAAGATGCTTTGGCATGACCTTAAACTGGCTGTTCATGATGGAAAACCCTCCAATCTGGCTTTTTTTAAATCATTTAATAACTGTGTTAACATTCAAATTTGCTTGATGATCTTATGACAAATATATACGTATATATCCTCCACTACATCTGGAGAAAGTCATATGCTAAATTTCTACCCACAGCTCATCCATCTTCAGTATGATTCCACAAATATCCTAAAAAGTTTCCCACTGCTTGTCCCTTACCAGATGACTTCCAGCACTGAGGCAAACCTCCTGTGGCTTCCTCCCAGGGGTTATCATCTCCCTATTCACTCTCCTTTTAAATTCATGAGATATTTTCTCAAACATTTTCCAACAAGAGCTGCCAGACCGCCTGACCATTTGGTTCAATATTTCCAACAGCCTAATTTTACCAGAAGCCAGAGAACTGAGGTTGCCATGAAACATGCCATTTTCTGCATTTTTTCCCTGCTGTTTTGCTATAAGTGTGGGAATAAGTCACCCTGTTGCAATTCATCTACTGTCCAACCCTCTGTTACAGAGGTAGGTAGGAGTGGGAGGCCAATCAGACCTTTGAAATGCAAGAAAATATCAGGAACGTGTGACAGCACATCGACAACATTTAGATTGTTTGTTGTTTTGTTTTGTCTAATGCTTAACCTGATGTTTCATTAAAGTAGTTGAGAAACCAGTGGGTGACATCATATTGCCTAGTGGCTACTAGTATTATATTTCCTCTCACAATTTTATTACTACTACTGTATTTGAACAAAAATAAGACATGCCATTAAGGCCCTAACTCTGAACATGCGTAGGCCCTATTGAAATATTTAATGTATTATTATTAGAATATTATGTTTTGTTTAGCATGTTTAGTTAAACTGTAGGAATCACATTTGCTGTTCAAGTTATTTAAGCGCAGAGTGTTTAAACTTGCATGAAAGATTGGCAACATTCTTGTTTGTTAAATTATGTCCCCTGAAGCGTTGCATGCTTAACTGCTAAGAACATTAAGTACGTGATGATTTTAGCATGTTAGCTTATTACTGTACATGTGTTTTATTAAGAGATGGAGGAGTAAGCAGCGTGAATCTGGTTTCTAGGGCAGTGGTGTTTTGGATTTATGACTGTTATCAGTAAAAGTGAGAATCTGAAACTGTATATGCTGAAGTTAGAGGATGTAGGTCATGCATTAAATAAAGGCAAATAGATTAAACAGGAACAGCTTAGAAAGTATTACAGTCCACACTGTAATAATAATTTAAGGAATAATCCAACAAATAGGCATGATCCGATCCACCTGTTTTCAGTTCCGATCTGATACCAGTACTTTGGCTGTGGGTATCTGCCAATACTGAGTACTGATCTGATACCAGTGTTGAATTAATAATCTGTATCTTCAATATGAGGACAGACTGGGAATCATTCTTTATGCATAATTAAAAATAAGGCTCAGCTTAAACAGCTTTCCTAAGTTTGTAAAATAAATTGCAATAAATATAAATTGACTGAATATTTGGTATTTATTAATAAAATAATAGATTAAGGATAAATACAGTGAACAACTAAATAACATACTTGTATTATTCATATATTTACATGCATTGGTGCATCTTGAATCAAAGCGAGACTCATTAGGCTGTAAACAGCTGTCATTTACAGTAGTTTCTCCTGTTTTTCCTCCTTACGCCATAGTATGGAGCTGACAGTCAGCGGCTAAAGTGAACAAAATATTTAATCACATTGACAAGAACATGTTATGTTGCCCTAAGTGTAATGAAAGCTTACCAACAAGTGTCATACCAAACAGCCTAGCGTCTTAAATAAAGTTGCTGACTGAACCTTAAAAAAGTGAAAATAAATGAGCAAATTGATTCAGTCGTTGTCACTGGGTCAGCGTACTTTAATAGAAACTATCTTGTCTCAACTGATAGAAACAGCCAAATATTAATATTCACATTCACTCCTGTCCAGGGTGTACCTCACTTTTCACTGGGTCAAGCTTTAGCGCAATTGTGACACTGAATTAAATTAGCGGTTAAGAAAATGAGTGAATGGATGGATGGGTGAGAATGTAATGTGTAATATCCAGTATTATTATCTAAATATTATAAGCACACAAAAGGATCATAAAGGATTTTTACCTTTTTTACTCATGGTTAGGCACATTTACACAGTGCTATGAGCTACCACCGCTCTGCAGATGATGTGGTTCTCTTGGTGCTGTTCTCTTGCTTTACAGCCAAGTGCGAAGTGGACTCACCTCCAAATCTAAGGCAATGATTCTCTGCTGGAAAATTGTGCATTGTTTCCACACTGGGAAGGAATAAATGTATGTTTTATGGTCTTGTGGATGAGCCATAGAAAGGTCAACTGGTGAGGTTTCAACACTACTGTAGGCACAACATAGGCAAGAGACACCTATACCCAAATGTGAACCCTTACCAATGTTCCTCCATAGCGTGGTCGTGCTTAAACTTAGAGCTTCGGAATCTGGGAGGACTTTGAGGTAGACCTGTTGATTCTCTTTCACGTTGAAGCTAAGGTGATTCTGCCATCTAAAGACAGCTTCCAGGCCACCTTGCCTTGGAAGAAGACCTGGCCTGGGAGAGCACCAGACCCCCAAGTAGAAACTGGAAGACGTTGATGTATAAAAGAGCGTGTGGAATACCCTGTTTGTACCCAATTTGTTTTCATATTAAAAGATGAGAATAGATGGAAGGATAGATGTATTTACATTTACACTGAAGGTATTACACTATATGTCCTCTAGATTCTTTAGATAAAATCAAATAACTGCCATTAATCTGTTCTTCCACTTATAGTCATCAGCTTCAATAGATCAAAATGTCAGAGGGTGTTAATTAATGTATCATTGTCAATACATGTATAGTGACATACAGTGCTGCCAAACTGAGAACAGTGTTAAAACGGTAGATGTCAGAATGACCTCTCTTGTGATATTTTGTGTGTATGTGTGTGTGTGTGTGAAAAAGAGAGTGATAGGGGTGCTGCAGCTGTGGTAAAAATTGTTCCGGTCAGTTAATTGATGCTGAGACAGGGAACATGTCAGAATACAGTGTCATCTGTGGGAGACAGCTAATTAGATCACACTGTAGGGCTTTTTCTCTCTTATTTCCCTGCTCCTCTTCCTCTCTTTCCCTCTCTTTCTCACCCTGTATGTGGCTGCCCCACCAGCTGCCATGTGTTAGTATTTCTTTTGGAGTCACACTGCACACTCAGGCACTTCCAAATTACAACAGTACATTCGGCCTTTTGTTTGTACCTATTATATACTTTTCAACAGTTTGTTATTTAATTTGGGTGCACATTTTAAAACTGTCTTCCCCAGAAAACAACAATTTGGGTAATTTTTGCAAGCTGTTATTATGGCCTGCAAGAATGTCTAAGTGCAGTCCACGATCCAGTAGTTTTATGTGAAGCCCAAGCACAGCAAGGAAAGAATGCTGTACTGTACATTTGGTCCGACTTCATGTCATACTGTGGGAAATTAGTAAAGGATAAGACTTGTCATACAGCAGCAGACTCAACCTTAACTTTGGGCTGTTGTCAAGAATTAAAACAGCTTCATCATTAATGGTTGAAAACATATAAACCACCACTGAAATGACAATTACGAACATCCACTGAAAAAACTAAAAGCTTTATATGATGCATTAGCCTTCAGGCATATGTTGATTTCCTAACCTGATCATCAAAACTTTGACATTTTATGGTCTCTGTTTTAAAGTTAAGTGACCTCCAGCAGCTCTGCAGACAAGTGTGAGAACTATAAATCGTGCTTTAATGTTAATTCCTTTACATCAGAAAACTGACTTTGTTTTACATTAATTCATATGCTCGTGTTTTTGAAACACCAAGTAATTTGTTTTTTGTACATGAAACTCAGAAAATTGTTTTGTTGCATAGGCCTAGTGAAAAACAAGAGTAAACTGCAAGTCTGGAAACTAAAAATTGTTCCCAGGCAAGACTCATTGTGGCACATTCCCCTGATACAGACTTTGCTGGTCTTTAGAAGTGGAAACACTCATACATCATCGCAAAAATGCTTATTTGGGTGGTAAAAGGTGGTGGAAACAAAAACTGCTTAGGTGGAGGACTTGTTGCAGGTTTCACTTAGCAAATATTATCTCTATACCTTATCTATTTCTCTCTTTCTTTCTCCCTCTCTATCTCCGTGGATGCTAGGTGGTGGAGGGCATGGTGAGTCTGGCTGAAAGCTTTTTGTTTTATCTACAGTACATTATTGCATGCTTGTCTTGTAGTTGCCAGTGGCATTGGAAATGTAAGTTGGTGTGTGTTGCGTAGTAGTTTTGCAAACAGTAAGCTGTGTTTTTTGGCTGAGATGGCGTCCTCTGAGATGCTATCCCTGTCTGGAGTGTGAGTTCAGCTTGGCCAATCTGTTCTAGTAGAGATGGTTCTCCTAGCTGTGGGAGACTGTGTGGTGCATGCCAATCTGCCCTGTGCTTCCAGGATTAATAGTGGTGTGGTTGTTGTTCTAAAAGAGGAGCTTTTTATGGTTAATAGTGAGTGGTGTCTTTCTGAATGGCATTTATCTCCAGGTTTCCCTGCCTGCTCTGCCTTTTGCCCAGGTCTGATATTTCTGTTTATTCGCAGTTGAAGCTTTTGGAGATTTTTGGTCTGTGAGATGGTGGAGCATGTTCAGCCTTTCAAAACTGAGGCACTCGTGTGTTTAAATGTCCAACACAGATGTTTCTGTGTAGAATTTGCATGTTCTCCTTATGTTTGAGCTTCCAGTAACTCTCGTTTCTCTCACGATCAAAAAGCTTCCAAGGTTAAATCTGCCAATCTGAGACATGGACACCACCACAGAAAAAGATTATTGATCTCAATACTTCCACTTCCTGGTAAGAAAAGAAGAGGTTGAGAGGTTGTTTTTTTGTTTTGTTTTGTTTTGTTTTGTTTTGTTTTTGTTTTTGTTATGTTAAGAACATGTAAGAATCCAAATATCAATGTATTTATTTATATTTAATTGGGGGGGGGGGGGGGGGGGGGGGGGATCAGTGGGTCTATGTGAGGCTTTCTGCTCTCGAGCCTGTGGAGCCGTATACAGCTTTTACTCACAGCCACTTAGTCCTTTACTCCAGTGGCTCATTATAAACAAATAAAGTAATACAAAAAAATAAAATGTATCTATTTAATTTATTATCGAGCTTCATAGTTACTGTATTTCAAAGTGGGCCTGAACATGGTACAGTGCCAGCAGTTGTTCTCTTTTGTTGGTGATAATGTTTTCTTTTTTGAAAAGTAAGATATTGTAGTTAATTTAATTCTGCAAATTAATTAAAGAATAATATTATTCTAATAAATATTATTCTAATAAACATACAAATAATCGTAAACGGCTCATAAACGGTATCAAATAATCATAAATGGCTCGCTGCATTTGGTAAAAGATTGTTTGTATATATTTATGGCCATTGTATGGTAATGTTAAGGCAGAATTCGCAGGTCAAATATTGCTTAAAAATGGCTCTTTTGATAGCAGTTTGACACCGATTGTGCATGCTTCTTCCAAGCAAACTCAAAGTGGTCTAGAAAGTGATATAACAAGAACAACTATACATCCACCGTGTCCATGGCCGTCCATGCCTCAGCCTGAGGCAGAAGGGAAAGATAACGGGCAGATGATTCAGAAAGAGAGCCAGTAATTGATGACAGCTCGGCTGTCCTTAGTGTCACAGCAGAATAAAGACAAAGAGTGAAGAAAGTTAGTGGGCGGAGTGGGGAGAGCAGTGGGAAAAGGTTGGCAGCTGAATCGCACTAGAGTTGGGCTGCTGGTGTAGAGATGAGGGGTTACTAAGTGCATTTTATGGAGAATAAAATAACACTGAAGCAGTTAATTTTAACTTTGTAAAAAATAAAAAATATATTCCAGATGCTGAAAAGTACATTAAAAGCATCTTTACCTTGCAGCGAGGCTGTGGTGTTGATTGAAAAAGCGCCTTCTGCCCGAAAAATCATATAAGTCTTATTTGCTTAAGAAAATTAAATAAAAAGGTTCATTTAGTTCATAAAGTCCTGTGTATGGCACTGGATGATGAGTTCTTTGACCTGTTCATATAATTTCAGTTTCTCAGTCTTGTATGCACAAGGTGAGAGTCTTTGAATATATTATCGGTTGGAGCAACTAACGGAAGAGAGGCTTTAAAAAATGAACAGACACAAAAGATTAGAGATAGTTTTCCTGCAGGAAACCCATAGCAACAAAGAGAATGAGACAGAATGTGGTTTGTGGTCAAGCTCCAGTATATTCTGTCTCCTGGGGTCTAATGGTGGGTAAGTGGGCCAGGCATATTTAGGATATTGCAACTACATGTTTGCCATTCTTCTGAAATGGGGGAAAAAAACATTTCAGGATTTAGAACAAAAAAACAAAGAAAAAAAAAACCCAAAGTTATTTGGAAACCAGTCTGGTTATTCACAGCATCATAGAATCCAGTGAAGAAACAAAAGGAACAAAAAGGTTTTTTGGTGGGGAATTCTCACCACAAGAGATACACATGTACATCACCAGTGTGTGAATGTGTGTGTGAATGGGTGGATGACTGGATATGTAAAGCGCTTTGGTGTCCTTAGGACTATTAAAGCGCTATATAAATACAGGCCATTTACCAGGCCATTTACATGTCTCCATCTCCTTCTTCTTCATCCTGAATGAGTCTGTTGCTATGATGTTACAAATGATCTGGTTTTTGCTTTCCTGATGGTAAATTGTTGATAAAAGACAGCCATAGAAAGCTTGTGCACATTGTCCTTTTGTACCCCTTTTTACTCTGCACACAAACATTTTTTAACATGCATGCACTGGCTAATTTTGTTCTTACTGCTAATGTTACTCATTTTGCTCATTCTAAACTTGTCCTTGTTGCCTGCAATCTGCATGCTTCATGCAGCCACACCCCATTTATTCCATTATATAAGGAAACATCTTTAGCAGGAGGTGAAGTGGAGAGAGAAGTTAAGAAGGAGAAAGTCAGACTGAAAAAAACCAAAACAATCAAATGCAAAGTCCGAGGAGGAAGCAGGAAAAGGGGTAGGTTTCCAACGTGTTTCAAATGGAGTGACAGCTATTTAAATAAATAAATAAAAAATGATGCCCTGACACACTCACTGTGGCTCAGGGTAAAGTTTGGACATTAAAGTTGATATTAAAAAAAAACAAGACCGCTTCCTATAAAGAGTTTGCTGCTACTCTGGGTCAAATGGCTCCGCTTGGAGCTTGTGGTTTGCCTGCAGATATTTATAAGCCTTTTTGGAAGCATTTGGGAGCTGACCTGTGTGATGTATTGCTCTCTACTACTGTTTTCAGAAAGGCATGAACGTCTTGTCTGGCATTAATTCACTAGTCTCCACTAGTAGTGCGTAATAAAATGAAATGAAGTGAAAGATTTGTGAGAAGTTTCTCAAACTTCAAACTGACCCTTCAAAAAGCTTAAAAGCTCTTTCTGAAAGTATAAAGTTTAGGTAGAAGGACCTTGGTGCATGAGTGAGTAAATGCTTTTTGGCATTTTTCAGAAAATATCTTTTTTTCACCAAGATACATTCAACATAAGAAATGAAGCTTACGCGTAAGCTCAATCAGGAAAATCTGTAATCATCTACTTGCTTTCCTGGGTGTTCACCTGCCAGTCTTTACATAACTACTATTTTCCCACTGTGTCAATCTTACTCACGTCCAATCATCTTCTTGTCTGCCTTCTGTGAGCCAATCAACTTCCACTCTGCATGGTTTAAATCTCTGCTCTCTATAGTGCTCCCTTTCAGATTTTCATTCATTCACCCACCTCCTCCCCATCTCGCCCAAGTCATTCAAAGTTCCTTCCAAGCCTTCCAATTTGGGTTTCCGTTCTGCTATGATGAGTCATAAAGTACGAACAAACAAACAGAAACTTATTGTCAAATAAATGAACGTCTATATTCCAACAAATTAGGTTAACTTTTTTCAGATGATCTCTCCTTATTGAAATATGACTGGGATAGGTAGACAGAAAGCAGTTCCCTTTAAAAAAAAATTTTTAAAAAAAGCATTTACTGCCCTCCTCATAATACTTTGTATTCTATTAAGTAGGGATGTGCTACTAGGCACTGCAGAGTGTGATGTTCCTAGCACTTATGCTGCAGCTTCACAGCAGCAGCTCTGATGATCATCCGCCTCCTCCAAGTGGTAGGGGATCATACATCCAACCGTTCACTATAACCCAAACTAGATCAGGATCACGGTCCAGTCTTGAAAGGCCCGGTGGGCAGAAAGGTAAGAGCAGAACACGTTCGCGGTCACCCCATAGGCCCCAGGAAGGTGACTCTTGGTGAAGAGAGGTGGATATTCACCAAAAGATATTCCTGCTAGCAAGATACCCCTAGTCATATACTGGATCCCAGCAGTAGCTACAGCCCACTTGACCTGTTCAAGCTGTTTTTCTTTTTTTTTTTCACAGAAGCCATGGTCAGAACCGTGTGTACAGACACCAACTGACAGGCGTGGAAAAAAACATTTCAAAAAGATGAAAATATCCCTGGGCAAGACCTCACTGCCAGCAAGTTCTACAGATATTTGAAACTCGATATATGCTGCACTCCTGAAAGTGTGCGTGCGCTTGTGTTTGTGCGCTTGTGTGTGTGTGTGTGTGTGTGTGTGCGTGTGTGTGTGTGTGTGTGTGTGTGTGTGTGTGTGTGTTGGGGGGGGGGGGGGGGGGGTATTGGAGGCAGACTCCTATTTCATATTTTACTGTTTTATTTGGGATTTATTGGCAGTTTGGAGTTTGCATCTACTCCCCGTGGGTTCTTGCGTGGGTTCCCTCCGGGTACTCCGGCTTCCTCCCACTGTCCAAAGACATGCAGCTTGTGGGGATAGGTTAATTGGATAATCCAAATTGCCACTAGGAGTGAATGTGAGTGCGAATGGTTGTCTGTCCCTGTATGTTGGCCCTGCGACAGACTGGCGACCTGTCCAGGGTGTACCCCGCCTCTCGCCCCTATGACAGCTGGGATAGGCTCCAGCGCCCCCCGCGACCCTGAAAAGGATAAGCGGAAGCGAATGGATTAGGTTTAGGTTTTATCTGATACCAGTGCCAAACCGGTACTTTTGAAATGGTGCTCGAACCGGTGCTTAAAGAATGGAGAACACAAACTTTGTCCAAAAACCTCTCATGTTTAGCTGTTTTTTGTAAAAAGATAACAATGTTAGCCTTTTCTGCAGCTATAGGGCATATATGGTATCACTCTTGGCTGGAAGCAGTGCTTAAACAATGGAAAAAACACAAACTTTGTCCAAAAACCTCTCATGTTTAGCTGTTTTTTGTAAAAAGATAACAATGTTAGCCTTTTCTTCAGCTATAGGGCATATATGGTATCACTCTTGGCTGGAAGCAGTGCTTAAACAATGGAAAAAACACAAACTTTGTCCAAAAACCTCTCATGTTTAGCTGTTTTCCACATTTTCTTTGGTCATTTTATCCTTTTTGGCCAGGGTGAAGGGAGTATCTGCCATCAAACAAGAAGACAGCCGCATGTAACTACGACGGTGTTTGCTAGTTCACCTTACATGCATTAATTTAATAACGTGGTTAGCCTACTCAACGTAAATTACACACGAACAACATTAAGCTACTCACACAGAGAAGAACGGCTGCTGCTGCCATCATCTTCCGTCATCATTTCTGCTACACTGGCAGGGCTAGGGGCTAGGACTCTACTCTTCGGGTTCTTGGGGGATGTTGATAACTCCGGGTCCAATAACAGGTACCACACCCGCAGTAGATGTGCTCGGTGTGAGGTTTTTGTGCTCGGCTTTTAAAAAAACGCTATGCGTCGCCAGGTTCATCGTCAGATTCAAGGTGTTACGTCCTTTGCACAGTATCACCATAAAGCACTTGTTGCAGGCTGCTGAGTTTGCATCTTTTGCTGTGAAGTACAGCAAGACTTTTGACTGCTTCTTTAATCTGTAGCTCTGCTCTAAAAGAACGTACATACCTGGGCCCGCCTACTATCCTAGGAAAGGTAAAATGATTGGCTAGAATCCAAAGTGTATGACATCCCAGGGGGAAAAAAGCACTGAAATAAAGCACCGAAATGTGCGCTGCTTTTCGGTCTGGTTACTACCGTTTATGTCAGAACCGGTGCTATAATGGCACCGGATACCGGTACCCATCCCTAGTATTTACAGTGATTAGACTATATGGACTTTATGGAAGTTTTATGTTATGTTTGTTTTTTCACCTCAGCACTTAGACTACAAATGTGCAAACATAACATACCCATATTTGAACTAGGCATTTTAATTTCACACTGTCAAAAACAGTGATTTGAAACATCACACTGTTTAGTAATGATAAGATTTCTCTGAAAAGTAACACAAAACAGGTGGCATCCCTGAGTTTAGCTGACATTATGTTTGTCAATGTCTATTCTGTCAATGACAGAATGGATTGGACTGACTGGAAGAAGAGGGAGGATGAAGAAAGTATTTCCAGTTAACAAAACAAAAACCAACAAAGCTTTTCCACTTCTCTTTATTTAAAACCTTTACACCTCCCTCTTACGTCTTAGAAGTAATAAAAGGTAAACTGAAGGTAGTACGAGGGATTTTTTTCTTGTTGTTTTTCATAATCGCACATATTACAATGCAGGGCCTGCCGAAGATGTATTTTTATATAACCTTAGTGTGGTTCTAAGTCCATGTGGGCCTGAGAAGATTTATTTCTGACAGGAGATTTCAGTTGCACAGGAAATCATCAGGTACATAGGAATCATGTTGAACCTCATGCTGCCTCAAGCCATGCAATCAAGCTCTGATTGAAACTCTTAGTTTGACTGATCTGGAGGGAAGTGCATGTGGAAGATATATAGCACACATTAGTTCACAATGACGAATGTTTTTTGATTGATCTAAACTGTGGGTTTTGCTGTCATCTGTACAATAGTGATCATGGCCTTTGACTCCTTCTGCAGCGAGTTACCCACAGTCATGGACTTAGGTGTACACAGCACACCACAGCAGAGCATGCAGTGATGGAAGGCCCATTTGATATATGTACTCTTAGTTTTATAAAGCTTTCTGGACTGAAGTAAGAGAAGTTGATTTAAAAGTCTTTACTGAGAGCTTTAATAACTTTTTGCCTCAGGGCTCCAAGAGAGTAGCTCTGACTTTGTTGTCAGAAAATAGCATCCTTTGGCAAAGAACTCACAACTCGTAGACAAACTTTTGTCTGAAGTCCCAGTTTGCTGTGTGGCCATCAGGTCCATTGTGATAAATGTGTCGCTGATTGAAGGATTTTTTTTTCTAAGTATCTTTCTTTTTGGAAGTAAACAAAACATAAAGTTGTAAAACAAAAAGGTAGATTAGTTCATTTTAAACCTCTGAAAAAATCTCAACTAAAAAAGTGAACTAGACCAAGAATGAAATCTTTGCAGTGGGACGTTTATCTAAAGGTTTATCTTCCTAAGTTACCAGGAGGACTGAACCATGATTGATGACTTGTTGAGCATCCATTTGTGTTGCTCTCCATCTCTTCATGTTTATATGTTTAGGTTGGCAATAGACCTGGTCCTTTCAAGTTGGAAATGTGCCAATTGACTGCTCAGGGACCAGTGTTGGTTAATTTTCAGCGTGCTCAGACCAGACTGGTGACCAGTCGGTGTGGCACAGGCAGATAGTCATGTACACACTCAAACCCACTGTCATTGTCTCCGTGCCACTCTGGCTGGCTCATGATGGCCACAGGTTTTGTTTTGTTTTTATCCCACTCCCTCTCTCCTGCTTGCCTGGGCGGAGATCTTGGACCACACACCTGCGGTGATTGCCACCGCCTGTTAGTGATCTGCTGGTGTTCTCTATGACTATTTAACAGAGCAGTCGTCGCTGGAACGTTGAACCTCCCGTGTTCGTGCTCTCAGCTTTCTCTCAAAAAGACTCTGTGTATTTTTGCCTATTGGTTCTAATCAAGCTCTCTGTGTATAGAGAGAACTGGTGGTGGACCCTTTGCTGTGATCCCTGAGCGTGTCGGTGTGAGTGGAAATCGGAGCGAGAGTGGATGAAGAGGAGTGAGTGTATGTGGAAGAGGACCAGCGGAGATTGTACTGTGGAGAAGAGCGAATGTGGATTCTCTTCCCTCCACCCCCTGGAGCCCTGGACCCCTGCCCCACTCACTGTATATATACATATCGTACTGTGGTTTCACTTTTTGTAAATAAATTGTCACCCTTTTGCTTGCCAGAACGCTGTTTGCACTTGAGTCTATGCGTTAGCCATGACACCCACATGCTTACATGTCATAAATGTGGAAGCTGTTTATTGTGAATAAAGACACAAAGTACCAAACAATGCAGATAACAAAAAAAACCTAATGAGACTCTTCAATCACCTGAACATGAATCAGCTGAAGATGAACATTTTTAAAACTAGAATTCAGAGCCAACTCAGCAAGAGCCTCGGTATGAGCAAAGGATACTGGAAAAGTGACATTTGTTTTGCCATATAAATCTGTCGCACCTGTTTTTGTTTAGTAGGCTGGAAGGGGAGCACTTTATTTTCAGTTTAAGGGAGAGAGTCGAATAATTTCTTTCATTAATTAAATTAATCTTTTGCATTCAAGAAAAGTAGATTTTTGCTTATATATGGTGTCAGTTATGGAGTTAACAAAAAATTGGAATTGCAAAAAATAAAATAATTGCACTCACTGCCTCTCAACCTCACTTGTCACTCATATGCAGCACATGAAGCTAAGACATAAAGGGACCATTGCAGCAGGTTCCACTTGTCAAAAAACAAACAGATGCAGTCTTCTTTACTGGATCTATGATCAACACATCACACAACAAAATGCTTAACTGCATACCTGTAATAAGTGCTTGTGTTTATCACAGTAGTAATCATGCCTCACTGTTTGATAGGTCAATTCAGTTGATGACTGACCACTTATTCTCTCTGATTAATTCCACCTGTTGAGAAATTCTTTATTCCATTGCTCATCTCACAACTAGGAGTCTACAACCTAAAGCTCAGCCTTGATTGAATAATGCCACCAGAATACTCAGAACGGTGCACAGAAAAGCTGAACAAAAATGCATTTTTAAAAAAAGGATAGACTTCAGGTGGCTTTTGATATATTTAGAGAATTTCTATTAAATTATCAGAAGGTTGTAAGAGCAACACAAAGAAATTAGATTTCTGTGATTGTGGCTAACAATTGTCACAGTCCCTGTGTTTCATTTGGTATTATTAACTCTGTTATTAATTCTTCCAGTGCTCCCCCTCTCGTAGCATCTAAAGCAATGTGCGAGAACTTACTGAAATTCTTTGTTGATAGAATTGCTTATATTAGGTCTCATATTATCCCCCCTGTCACTGACCCATCAACCTATGTTGCTTTTGACCACTTCAAGCTCGCCTTTTTGACTGCTGAATGATTCAGTCAGCCACTTGAAACCCACGAGATATCCTCTGGATATTGTTCCATCTCGCCTACTGAAGGATGTTTTGACACTGTGGAAGTACACACTGTGAGTGCGCTGTCTATTAACAAAAGCAGTCTTCAGTCTAGGTGTGTGCCTGCTTATTTTTAAACATGCTGTTTCAGGGCCCATTCTTAAACAGCAAGCCTGGATCCAACGGTTTTACCCAGCTTCAGACTGATTTTCCTTTTATTTACAAAGTCCTGAGAAAGTTGTCTTTCTTCAGCTCCAGACCTTTCAAATAGACTCCACTGGAATGGTTTAAATCTTATTTAACCAACAGACGTTTTACAGTTAGGCTGGGGAATACATGATCAATTCATACGCTCCCTCTAGGTTAATTGTAAACAAAAACCAAACAAAAAAAAAAGTGATATTTTGTTATGTAGATGACTTGAGAGTTACCTGTGACTGAAATGTAAATCGAGGATGTCTTGATGCATTCTCAATCATCCAGGTAAGTAAATCCCCAAAAGGTTGATTCTGTTCATCTGGATGTAGCGTTTTCAGTGGGAGAAACGTTTCGTCACTCATCCAAGTGACTTCTTCAGTCTCAGCTGACTGCAGGTTTCCCCAATCTTATAAACATTACATTTGCATAATGACTGAAACCAGCCCAGTGAAGGAACAATGGGCTGGGAGGTCAGTTCCTTCATCATAATTATGCAAATTCTCATGACCACTGATCAACAACCACTGATCAAAGCCCACTGATCAATGGCCATGAGTACCATTCACAGAGAGTTGGGGAATGGCTGCAATCACAGCATTGTAAGATGGTGACAGATGTACCCTTAGGCCCCCTCCTCGATTCAGAGATGGTCTTTCCCTTTTCACGTGAATGGCCTCTTTGACTCCGCGCTCAAACCAGCGTTCTTCCCTGTCCAGGATGTGTACATCCTCATGATTGAAAGAGTGTCCACTGGCCTGTAGGTGTAAATAGACTGCAGAGTCCTGGCCTGATGAGGTAGCTCTTCTGTGTTGTGCCATCCGCTTCGCCAGAGGTTGTTTGGTTTCCCCGATGTATAAATCCTGGCAATCCTCCTGGCACTTAACAGGGTACACTATGTTACTCTATTTGTGTCGGGGGACCCGATCCTTGGGGTGGACCAATTTTTGGCGTAGCATGTTTTGGGGTTTAAAAGCCACAGAGACCCGGTGTTTAGAAAAAATGTGTCTCAACTGTTCCAATACTCCTGACACGTACGGGATCACTACAGGTTTTCGCTTAGGCAGCGGTTGTCCTTCTCTCCTGGATCGGCTGGAGCTTTCTTTTGGCGCCATCTTACAATGCTGTGATTGCAGCCATTCCCCAACTCTCTGTGAATGGTACCCATGGCCATTGATCAGTGGTCTTTGATCAGTGGGCCTTGATCAGTGGTTGTTGATCAGTGGTCATGAGAATTTGCATAATTATGATGAAGGAACTGACCTCCCAGCCCATTGTTCCTTCAGTGGGCTGGTTTCAGTCATTATGCAAATGTACTGTTTATAAGGCTGGGGAAACCTGCAGTCAGCTGAGACTGGAGAAGTCACTTGGATGAGTGATGAAACGTTTCTCCCACTGAAAACGCTACATCCAGATGAACAGAATCAACTTTTTGGGGGTAAATCTAGGATGCCTTAGTGGACTATCAGGAGGATCATAAGACATTTAAATTGACTTAACTTAAATGAACAGAAAAAAGAGCTTGCTACATTTGGTGCACCTGACATAGGATTTATTTTTAAAAACCAAACAAACCAAAAAAACAATTTTCTAGGAAACTACATGTGATTCTTGACTTATGTGTCAGTGTCAGTCTGTCACTGCTTAGATGACTATAGCTGGTCCAAATTGCTGAGGTGCATTTAATAACTAACATGCAAAGGCAAGACCACATATTCTCCATATTGGCTTCTCTATACTGTCTGTTAATCAGTTTTAGAATAGTTTTTAAGATTTAACTCATAAGACATTGTATGGGTTGTCCCTTTCTTACTGATCTTTTAAGTTTGCACACCCCCATTAGATCACTGAGGTGTGTTGAGCAAATTCTTGTAGCTGTCGCGAGGTTCAGATTAAAGCATAGGAAAATCAGGCCTTTCCAGGAGCTGGTCCAAAACTGTGAATCAAACCGTTCTCTCACATCAGGATCTCCCCAACAATGACGCTCTCAAAACCAATTTTTATCCTTTCTTTATTCTCTGAGTTCCAAGTACTTTCATTTGTGTTCTTTTACTGAGCTTTTTTTAACAACAGCTGCTGACCTAAGTGCTGTATATCACAAATCACAAAAAACATAAAACATACAATAAAATTATAAATTTCAAGACAGCAAAGTGAAACTAGCTTCTTGACATGACTTGAATATTTTACTGGCATATTAAAATATTCTGATGAAGCAGATCCTTTCCCTCAACTTCACCTTAAAATACACCCAACTGAACTGACAGGACCATTGCTGGTCTCTAAACCTGCTGCATTAGCAGATTGAAAACAATAATTTAGGCTGGGAATTTAACCCCATCCCAGGCCACCCTGTTCTCATAAACCACCAGACCCTTGCAAGCTAAACTTATGTTTTTCTAGGTAATGAGTACCCTAGTAGTTTTTGTTGTTGTTTTGTTTAATATTTAGTCAGCATGTTCATCTGGACATCTGGGAGTAGGTTAATCTACATAAAACCATTTTTTTAATGGCCTTGACCAATAAGCCTGTCATGAGCATCTATGCAAGAGCTGCTCAGTACAAAACCTTTATGAATACACAAAAAACCCAACAGATAAACAGACAAATATAGTAATATAAAGACCTTTGTTCTGTTTTGTTTTGATGGGGGTTTTATTAAAAATATGCTTCTCACACTTCTGCATTTTCTTTTCCCAGTACCGTCTATTATAGACTCATACCTGATACAGAGCACCCAGTCAAACTATTCTCATCCAGTATGTTATTGCTGCTCCTGATGCCTTTTCACATACCTACAAGACTGTCAGGCCACCAGGAAGCATTCAAGTGGGCCCAATATGATATCCTCCTTTCCATGTTGAATAGAGAGGCTTTTTTTTTTTTTAATGTTTTGCTAAAAGAAAGTTGAACAACTTTATTTTTAGACAATGTAAATTAAGTGCATTTAATTCCTGTTTTTGTACATTTCTGTACCAGAATCATGTTTTTTAATTAAAAAAAAAAAAGGCTGGACACTTTGTAAAATTTAAACAAAAGCAGACTGCAATGATTTACAGTTATACCTTATTCACAACATAGAAAACATCAAATTGAAACTGAGAAAATTATACCATGTTAAGAAACTCAGAAGCTCATTTTGAATTTGATCACAGCAACACATCTTAGCGAGTTGGGAGAAGCTAAGTTTACCACTTCAAAAAGAAAAGATCCATAAATGTCTCAGAACTGAGGAGACCAGTTGTTGGTTCTTTGGGAGAGTAATGTTGTTACTTCCTTGTCCGATTATAACTCTCCTCTTTGATGTATTTTATATTTCATGATGCGCCAAATGTTTTCACTTGGTACAAAGTCTGGACTGCAGGCAGGCCCATTCAACATCTGGACTCTTCTACTATGAAGCCACGATGTTGTAATATATGCAGAATGTGGTTTAGCATTGTCCTGCTGAAATGTGCAGGGCTTTTCCCCAAAGACGTTGTCATACATTACTCTAAAGTCTTCATATAGTATATCTTTTACCAGTGATGGTGCCTTTCCAGATGTGCAAGCTGCCATTTGCACAGGCACTTCAACAACCCAATACATAAAAAGATGAAGGTTTTTGAACTAAGTGCTGATAACAAGTTGATAGCTGCTCTTCACTTTAGTGTGGCATCCATGTTTTACAAAGACATTTTTAATTTTGACTCGACTGACCACAGAGGAATTTTCCACTTTACCTCAGTGCATTTTCACAGATGTTCAGATATGTCGCCTTCTTTGCATGATAGAGCTTTAGCCTGCATTTGTGGATGGCACAATGGACTTTATTCATTTATGATTTTTGGAACCATTTGTGACCACATACAGTGATTTCCATGACAGAACCATGTCTGTTTTTAATGCAGTTATAACAGGGTCTGTTGATCAAGAGCATCTAATACTATCGGCCTTCTCCCTCGCATACAGAGATTTCTAAAGATTCTCTGAGTCCTTTCATCATATTATGTTCTGAATATGACAAGGTATCTTTCCTTTGCGATTTTATTTGATTTATTTTACATGCTTTTTTCAGATTTGTGAACCTCTACCATTTTTCTTCAAATGGTGAATTTTCTCCCTTTATATTCTGTGTTCTGTTGTAAATAAAATATGGGTTAACATGATTTGCAAATCACTGCATTCTGTTTTGGGGGGGTTTAATTTACCTTTTACACAGCATCCCATGTTTTTTGGATTTGAGGTTGTGAATCTAGGCATTCAGTCTGGAATAAATAACTTTGATTACACTATGCATCTTCAGACAAGATTAAATGTATTGGGTGTGCAGTGAAGGAGCATCTCATCCATCCTTGTCAAGTGAAACCTGAGGCCAATGACAGGTGAACCTGTGGCACAGAAACCACAAGTAACTGAGGCTGCAATGCGTAGTAAAGAATGAAACACTAAGAGCACAGCAGAATAAAAAACAGAAAACAAAAACAACAAAAAAAAGCATAAAACATTGAGACCAAAGGGGGCAAACAGAAATGAGAGCAGAATACAAGTCTAGGGCAAGGTTATACAACAACCACACATTGATTCTGAAGCTGCACAAAGACTCGCCTTTTTGTTGGCAAGGACAGTGAAATAATAACAGCTGACTTTTGTAAAGACAATAGGAAAAGAAAAGTTGTATCTGTGGCAAGTTTCTCTTCAGAGTGAAGCTGGATTCTTCAGCTTCCTCTCAGTTATGGGCTGTCAGAAATAGCAGCTGTTTTAGTATTAAAAAAATTCTTTAGTCACACAGAATAAGCACTGAATGTTATAACTGAAGACCTGATTCTTGATTTTAAGCTTTTCATCAGTTCAGTTTCTGTCAGTGGTTTTCAGAAATATCCAGTGTGCTTAATGGAGAAAGCTTTCACTGATCCAGACGACCTTGACCCCCAAAATAGTCCCAAAGCCTAAAAATCAGTTAACAGTTGCTAAATAAGTCTAGTAGTTTGTTTTCCTTTAGTTTCGTTCCTTTTTTCGTTCCGTTTCACCACCCCCTCTTTTGTGCTATGGGTGATATAAGTATAGGCAGCCGTGAACTTAAAATGAGCCAGCGATGAAAGACTGTGCTCTTATAAAAAGCTAGATGTTATTTTTGTACAGGAGAAGCATAGTTCTGTTGATAATGATGCTGACTGAAGGAGAGGTTGTCTAGTGAAACTTTTTAAATGCACAAAAGAAAAAATCAGTCTGTCAAATGTGAAGAGGTCATTGGGGGCCATCACTATAAAACAGTGTGTGTTATAATGTGTTACTATTTATGCTACAGTTGTGGGAATGGAGAGATGGCCTTTTTGATGTTTTAAATGACGTTATTAGGAATTGTAAGAGGATAGGATGGATGAATGACAGATGCTTCACTATTCCATAAGCTGATCGCTCCTTCAGCTGGATAAGCTAAGAAGGGCCAGAGATTTCAGACTTCAGAGCCTAAAGCTTGACAGGGGGCAGGTGCTGACTGTATATACTGCAACCACTGAGCACGCTGTCAGATTCAGGAGTAATCTGTTTACCTGTGCACACTAAGGGATGGTCAGTGATTCAGAGGTTTTGTAGCAGGACAGTTGGACGCTCTCATGAACTTCATGCCAAGAACAATCTCTCTCTTTTCCAGTCTTGAGTTGGATTTGCACGTACACCATTCCTTCTTCTTCTAAATGGGGATTGTGTCACTTTTTATACAGCCATGATATAAAAATCTAAAATAAAACTACAATTTTCCTGGCATTTGGGTGTGAGCAGGGCTGGAATTTACATCGACTGAAACAGTTGGTAATGGTGTTAAACACAGAGTTGCTATGATTTTGCCTCGTTTTTTGTTGTTGTTTTTTTGTAAACAAAAAGGCTGAGTCCTATCTAGGAGTGGGTGGCAAGCAGAACATTGATAGTCTGGCTAAATCAGCTAGTAAAGTAAGTAAACTGAGACCAAAGTGAAGTTTTCAGTTTTTAGAGGCAAACAGTAACTCCAGTTTTGAACATATAATACTGTGCAAAAGTCTTGATCTAACGCTTCAGTGCTTAATGCAGAGGTTCCCAAAGTGTGGGGCCCGCCCCCTAGGGGGGGCGCAGTATGAAAAGAAAAAAAAAAAAAGAACGCTTGGACACTGCTAGCATAATTGACAGGTTTTTGACAGGGCTCCCACACAAACGCAAAGCAGGAGATGAAGCATCGCCAAATATGTTTCCAAACCAACCTTTCAAGCCAAAGACTAGAAAATATGGTGAAGCATATCCTCCCTTTGGCTTCACCCTACACAAGTGCCAAGGTAGGTCTCTGCGACAGAATTAGTTTTCCCTGCATCGGGAGCACACGCTGGGCTCTCCAAATCACGGACAAATAGAATCCCACATTCTTAATTTTTAGTTCACAAACACTTGTTGTAATCACTAACTACTCCTGACATTTTGGAGATGTTAGCTCTTTATACAGTAAAGGTACAGTGGGATACAAATAATATCAGGCTGATCCTGCCACGATTTGTTCCCCCGCTTCAAATCACGGACAAACAGGATCCCACAGTTGTTTGTGTTTTTGAACCCATTTTGCACAGAGAGGCATTTTTTGAAAAATGTATTGAAAGCAATGTTGAATATTATTACACAGGAAAAAAACAACTACACGTAAAATAATTACACCGTGACGCGGTGTATTAAAATTAATATTAATAAATACATTTATTAATATTAGAAAGAAATCTGACATAAAGAAATCTGATTAGAGGGGGATGAATACTTTAATTTAAAAGAATTAATATCCCTGAGTTACACTAGCCCTGGGAATCCTTGAAGTGCAGGACAAGGAAGAGACTGAAGGAGTGAGACAGTTTTGACTGACCTTGAGTCAGGCAGCTGTTGTTGTGATTTGCCGCTATATAAATAAAATTGAATTGAAACTTTTCTTAATAATATTACATTTTACAATAATGCAGTACACAGCACTTGGAAAATAACTTATACTAGATATCTTTCTGAAAGTGATATAACAAAATTTAAGGAAGTGCTTGCTTCTTTGTTATTTTCTTTGTGCCATGTGCCAACACAATGTAGAGCAGCTACTTAAACCTTACTCCCACAGAAGCTGAATCTCTAGTTAATAGTGTTACATCCTCACTGTGTGCAACACCGAATACTTTGTCTCCTGTGAAAAAGAAAGCAACAAATCAGAGAAGTTTGACTCCCTGATAAGATTCACAAATGGATGCCTTAAAACAGATCAGTGCTTAACAAATGCATATGACCACTCCTGAATGTAAGATTTATGTCACCGCTGCTCTAAATGACCAATTTTGATAATTATCAAAAACATGTTTTATGTTTCTGTAATGGTTAATCCACGAGTATGCACAAGGTCTTTAATTAAAATGATATGTTTAATGCTAAAATATCATTATTGTTGTTATCCATTAGTTGTCAAACATACAGTTTTAGAAAAAGTTAAAAAAAAAATAGTAAAGCACGTCGTTACTTTTTTATTAAGTTGCCAAGTTACAATTATTTACTCGCATTCCTGAACAGAAAATATATTTTTAGTGGTTGAATATTATCCTTGATTAATTTCTGACACCTCAAATTTGGGTGTAAAAACATTATTGTTATTAGGTTAGTTGGTATGACCACCTTTATTCTTCAACAGAGTATGAACTCTCTTAGGCAAGGTTTTGTGTAATTTCTTTAAGTCTAACCTCTTGAAGGACATTCAAAAGTTCTTCGTTTGAATGTCTTTCAGGATGATCAGAGGAGCAAAATGTGATGGTTCTTTTCTACATTTGTAATTGTATACGTTTTCCAAACAAAAGTTTCAATTCTGGAGTTGGACCCGATCACTTAGACCCGTCGCCACTGATTTTTCTGTCCAGTTCTTGTAAAATTTGGCATACCTCATTCTTTTCTCCCTGTTTCCCTTCCTTAAGAATGGCTTCTTCACTGGCGTTTGAAAGGCTTTTAATAGTACACACACCGTGCCAACATATCCCAAGTTTTCATATAAATGCTCTTTAGGAATCACCTTTGTTGCACCTTGGGTTTAGTGCCCCTTACCGGGCCTCGTAAATTGTTGTTAGCATGAAGCCAGCCATGTTAGTTGGAGTACAGGGGTGCACAATTGCTAAAAGATTCCTGTAATTATCTGCTGCAATCCTCTTTCTTATTTATGGCTTCAAAGGCATCATCTGTAAGTACTTGTAAAACTCAGTATATTGGGTAATATTTTAGTAACATTTTGATAAGTTTGCAATTGAATTGAATTCCAGTCCATGCAGAGTAGTAGTAGTATGCAGTACTGCAGTACATGTTAGGATGCCTGGGTTGTTGACCCAGAGTTTTGAGTTTATTATATTATTTATCATTTCTAGTCTTTGGTTTCTTTGTTAGAGATCTGTCTTATGGTTTATGTCTCTGTGTAATCCTTAGTTGCTCCCCTGTCGGCTATATCCCCGTGTCTAGTCAGTGTCTGTGTCTGCCCTGGTCCCACGTCTCTGTTCCCTCTGTAGTGCCTGCTTGTGAGTCTGTGTCTGTAAGTTCAGTCTGTGTTATGTTTCCTGTTTTACTTTGAAAGTCCGTGTCTCATGTAAAGGCGTCTGGTTGTGCTTCCTTTGTCTCGTTAGGCCTGATTTGCCCCAGCTGTGTTTCCCTCCTGTTACTCATTCCCTGATTTCTCCCTCTATGTATTTAAGCCCTGTGTTTCAGTTTGTCAGTGTCGCGATCTACCCTTATTTTGCTGTTCTGCCTGTGTAAAGTTTACCTTGGAGTCTCAGTTTTGTTACTTTTTTGGAGTTCAGCATTTAAGCTGTATTTAAGTTCACCTTTTGTCTCAGACTGTCTGCACTTTGGGTCCTTTTCCTGCCTGCACACAGCCTGCACATAACAGTACATACTACTGTACTTCATAAATAGTCATGTGCAAGGTGCAATTTGGAAAATAAACAGATGAAAAGAATGAAAAGAATTTGGTAACCACAGTGGTCTTATAAAATCTAAAGCCTGTTGGAATATTTATTACAGTTGTCAATGTAATATCCATCTATCCATTTTCCGCCTCGTATCCAATTGAGAGTCATGATTGGCTGGAGCCCATCCCATCTGTCATAGGACAAGGGGCGGGGTACACTCTGGACATTTCGCGAATCCATCGCAGGGCTGACACACGGAGACAGGCAACAGTTCATGCCTACAACCAGTTTAGAATCTTAGGACTGGGGGACCAAGCCAGAGTACCTGGAGAGCACCCACACAGAAAGGCCCCAGGTGACCACTGGATTCAAACCCAGGACTTCTTCCTCTGAGATGACGATGCTAATCATCTCAATACCATGCTAACCTCAGTTTAACAAAACAGCACAATTTAGCCAGTTGTGTCATTTAACTTCAATATTTAATATGAAATAATGTCAAATTTCCACATAACAAAATGCTGCTAATTTAAATTCTGGTTTATTGAGGAGTATCATCTGCACCAGGTTATCCCTCTTTTACCCCTATCTGCAAAAAAGCAAGAAGCAACTCTGTTGCTTGGAAGTTAATACATATGTGAGAATAACTGTGTTCAGTAGCATTCTTTAAAGCATTATGGACTGCAAGTAAATGATGATCAGATTGATCTTTTTGCTCAGGAGTGCATCTGCTTCTTTCTCTTAGCCCATCACAGCAGCTGCACCAATATTTGTACACCCCACAAAGCCTGTGCTTAATTGCTCCAGAGATGTGTTTCATAGCAAGAGTTTCTAACTGCAGGATGCCGCATACAGCAGTCCTTATGTATACCTCAGATTTGAGAGCTGAAAAAGAAAAAGCTGCAGATCTCAGGGGGAGGGGGACCCAAAGGTGAGATTAAAAAAAATAATTTTTATCTCCACCGGGATAAAAATTATTTCATGTTTTACAAATGGATGGAGGCTATAAAAACATTTGGTTTGCATGAATGTGCTTAACTTGGACTCTGTGACTCTGGATTTAATGGCTGTTTTTGTTTTTTTTATCATGTTCATTATTGCATAATTTAACAACTTTGTGGAAATTCCCTCTTTCTGCCCCCTTTCTCTCTCTCTCTACCTCGCTACCTCTCTCTCACAGGTTAATTTTCTCCCCGCCTGCTTTAAAGTAACACCAGCCATGAAACAGATAAGACAGCAACACAATTATGAATATATTTGCATTCTGCTTTTAATTAGAACTTTTGTAATTGCAGTAGCTAACCTATTTTGTACTGACAATTTTAAAAGTTAAATCAATTTGAACAAGCATGAAAGTGGAAGGGAAGAAACAGCCGTGCCTGAATAAATAAATGAAAGAGAGCCACTTGAGTTTTAATTATAAAAGGCATCACCATGTGTCATCTTTTGAAATAAAGGCTGTTGAGAGATTGTTGCGATAACAAGCCAGTGCCACATTCATGCAGGCTTGCGCTCCCTTGACAGTTTAAGACCAGAAAGTCTTGATAGACCAGCGAGCTATGCATGCTTGTCAGCGCGAGTATGTGTTTAAGTGTGTGGGCAGTTGTCTGCTGGTCCATGTTTGTTCTACATCCTCCTCTTCCTTAGAGTGGGAGGTCACATGTCATGAGGCGTAGTAACACATAAAGCACTAGAGAATCAAAGAAAAAGCAATAACACTATGTCCGTGATCAGTGAACTATACTAAAATACACACACATTTGTGCGCATATAAATTAAATGTCACATCAAGACAGGCATCAAAGGCACAAGTGGCTTTGCGGAGTTGTACTGCACCACGATACCATGCATAATTCACTAACCTATTGATTGAAGGCATTTGGTTCAGCAAGCTGTTTGGTGTTGCATGCCTCTTGGCTATTCTCACCATGGAGAATGTTCCCAAAATAACTGCATCGATTTTTGATTTGAGTAACAGTCTAACTCCAATGAATCTTCCAGGAAAGGGAATTCAGTACATTTTGGGCTATAAAGCACGGACAAGATTCCACACTATCCACTTATGAGACTTGGTATTTGTACTTTTGAGCTACCGTTCAGCTTGATTGATGCGAATTAAAGCATTTCTCAAGTTTACTGGTATACATGTGCTATATAAATGCAGAATAGGATGGGGGAGGCTTAACAAACAGTTGAATAACCATTTTTGCATTTTCTAATTCTGAGATGAATAATGAAATATAATCACATTTCAGCAAATGGCTACATAGTTTATATTCAAGTTCTTGTACGGTCAATGTACCTAATTTTATCTAACAAAGGAAAAAGAATCTGTGCATTTTTTGTGTTGTGTTATTTAAACATAGTTGTGATTGGGCACTGGTAGCACCTAAGGATCCCAATCTTATTTAAAACAAAACAAGCCCACAACAGATTCTTTACCTGAAGTTTATACCTGAAGTTCTTTTCTATGATAGAAAATATAGTTTGTTCAGCTTTTATATTAACATTGTTCACAACAGTCATGTAGCCTCTGAGTTGCTCAAATAAAAGCATAAAAATGCACCTAATTCGAGAGTGTCTACAGTAGACTACTTAGCAACTTTAACCAGTCTTTAGTCACGCAAGCAGTCTGTTGCAAAAATAAATAATCTGTGATTTGGGCTTCATTTTGGCCAGTTGTGTTAGGGAATCTTGTCAAAGTTGATGAAATTATAAATGCAGAGAAGTACCATCAGACTATGACTCAGCTTGCAATATCATCTGGAAAGCATCTGAGCAAAGCAGCAGGTTCATTTTTCAGCATAACAACAATCCCAAAAACACAACGTAACACTATCAGTAAAGGTTTGCCCTCCCCAGCGTCCAGAACTCAACATCAGTGAACCAGTATGGGATCATCTTGAAAGAGAACAGAAGAAAAGGCAGCCAACATCCAAAGAAAAGCTTTGAATGTCCTTCATGAAGCCTGGAGAACCGTTTCTGAAGAATACTTAAAGAAATGACAAGAAAGCTTAACTAAGAGAGTTCAGGTTGTATTGAAAAGGTGATCACACCAAATATTATCCAAAAATGTCAAGCTCATAGAACTGACCGACTGGAAGATAGAAACTCCACTGCCAACTATTGTACATATATAGAGGTACATGACACACAGCTATAAATGCTGGTTAAGTAGGCTCTGCATAGATGCAGAAGTCTAAATTAAGCTTAATTCATATGTGTTGAGCTGAACTATACAGACCCACTTCTTTAAGCTGTAGATATTTACTGTCACCAGGGGGTGAAAATGTCAAAAAAAATATATCGATCATATATTAATGTGGGTTATTCTTGGTTGTGCTGTTGTTGGTCCTTGGTCCTTGTGTCATTCTCTTTTCCTGTTCGAGTCAACTTTCCTACCAGTAAGCATTCTTCCCACTCATATCAACACTGTTGTCTGGAGAGCACCGAGGAGGGAACTGGCCTGTGTATTGGAAGCGGTTGTTTAGGTTAGAGAGACTCTTGAGGGGAGGCATGTGTAGACATCAATATTTGGGGGCGGTAGGGGGGGAGACAACGAAGGGAGGTGATTATGTTGAGTGACTAATGGATCTTAACGGGATTGTAATCAAAGGCTGAACCCTGTTCATCAAAGTTACTCCTCTCTCTCAGGAGCAATTTGGAAAAGGGATCTTCATTGCACTTTCATGCAAATAAGGGACTGAAATGTTCTGTATTCTTCTTTTTGTTTAATCATTTCAGTTCATGTTGCGAGATGAATGATACGTGTAAAAGAAGTGGCTGAGCTTGCTTAAGCAATTCGAGCTAAAGGACAGCACGAGTGTACGCTGCTGTTTTGATCTTGCGCTGATTAAAAGCTACAATAAATGGCGTGGTTTCTAACCTCAACAGCATCTCAATAGTTCTTCAGGGGGAGGCAGATGGTTGTTAAGTGGTAGTGGCAGTTTTAAAATGAGAGGGTTATTTGCAAAGCACTTTTGCAATAGAAGGTACAAACATAAAATCAGTATGAATTATGCTAGAGATATAGAGTTCCCATCTTAGAGAGCATGAGATAACAAGAAATAACATATTAGTGAGATAACACATTCATTTCAAAAGAGCTGAGTGATAATGATGTACTGTATTGTGAACTGCGCACGTGGGAGTAAGTCACACAAGTCAGAAACACCTTTCAACTCATAACCTGCATGTCTCATGCAAGCCACATTTTACTTTGATAAGAAGTGATGTTGAGCTATAAGTAAAATCAACAGTAGTTACAAATCAGTAACTACTCCCCTTTACAAGTTTAAACCAATTACAAGAGAGTGGTTCTGAAAATTTGTATTTTTAAAAATTAATTAAAGCTGATGATGAGGTCATAAATCTTGACATTGTGTCTTAATCAATAACAACCCTCCAAGATGAAAAAATAGATTTTGGTATGAAATTATGATGTGGCTTTGTAACTCTAAAGTGAAAACAATAGCACAACACAGTGTGAAGCTCAATGCCCTTCAGGACAGTCACATCATTTCTCATTGGACAGATATTAACTGCCCGTGGTCCTTCTTATATGTCACTGTGTCATTGTTTTACTACTTCGTTTTCAAGATAATAATCAGCATGCCTTACATGACTCATGGTAAGGCAAATTAAAATTCTCACCATGAGCAGTGCTAATAATAGCCAATGTCATAACAATATCACATATTCAGATTAAATACTAAGGTATGAAACAACCAATATATATGTTTCCTGGCTATCTTAAACCTTTAGAGATGATAACTTACTTAATACCAGAAAATAGTATGTTGTAGTTAAGACTAAAAGAATCTAAGGTATTATGTTAAGACAAAAAAAAATCAAACACCTAAGCTGTAATGCCGTTTTTCAAATGCCCTGCTGTGACTAATCCACCTAACACCTGGCCACCATAAAAACTGTAGATTACGTCACATAATGTTACCTAACAGGCCAGATTTAATTTAGTCAGTGTTACGACAGTTCACATTTATTAATTCATTACATCTCAACTTGCACAACAGTGATCATTCAATGCATTTACTAGGTCGTTTGCTAGAGTGGATAGGTTGTTTGCACGGCAATAACAATGGCACCAAAGTGATTGTAACAGAGTAAGCACACAATTCAAATTAATGTTGCAATAAAGAAGTGCTTAAAACAAAATAGAGGAACAGTGGACTAGCTTTACATCTGTAACTTAACCGTTTAGTCAGGAGAACGCAGCTTTTACATTCACCCTAACTGTGCGATAGTGCTTTCCATCATTAAAACGCATTATATTCCTCAGAAACTACTTTTTACATTTGTTTTAATCTGAAATACCAAATAGAGCAAAACCAGAGAACAATATTTTATTTATATTTTTTTTAAATCAATGGTTGGGTTGATTTTTAACATTTTTCCAAGCAATCAGACAAAATTAAAGACGGACGCTGAGCAGAATCAATACTCCTTAACAGATGCATTGTTTGGTTTTAGACAACAAAAACACTTAGGGTTAGGGAAAGAAAGTCATTTTGGTTAAATATGGTAATCGAAAACTTGCTGTTCAACATGATTCAAATCTTTTTTTCTGTAATGAAGGAAGCTCATAATCTTTTCCCGGAGCATAAAAATACCACTTTAAAAATCTAATAATATTGTGTCACTGCAAGTGAATTGTAATATAAGGCCAAACATGTCTTACTATTTCTACTTGAAAGATACATTAATAAACAATATGTGTCGTTAAATGTATTGTACCTGATGCATTTATCCACATCTTTTACCTCCACTTACATTATTGGAAACACTGAAAGTACCAGGTCTGATAATGAGTGGACAACTGCTTGCTGTTTCAGCTGTTTGCTACATATTGTTTTGCCTTGAAGTTTGTTTATAATGCAATTTATTGTCTAGTTTGGAAGCATACTTATCCAGTGTGTTTGCTTTATTTTTATTTGGAATGATTCTAATGAGTAAAAGGTTTTTTAGTTTTACAAATGCATTTTTGAACAAGACACTTACAATAAACCTGCATTTCGGGGTAGAATTACCGAAAACTCTGTTAATTTATGTGTTTCGCATACCCAGGCAGTTCAACAATGCTCTTGTACACCATTCACCAAATGTTCGTCAATGAACTTGTCCAATGGCCATGTTGTATTGACATTTCAGAACAATAGCTTTTGTTCATAGAGCTCAATATTACAGGATGAGCTGATAATATAATTACTTAAAAAGTAATAAAAAACATGTATTCAACTTAAAATAACCTCAGCCCACATACTTGTCTAAACAGCTACATGAATATCATGTTAAAATACTATAGGGTCATAAATGTACTCTAGATAAATCTGAAAGTAATATTTCTATATCATATATTGTTTGTGAGGTCTTAATAATATTGTAAATTTAAGCTTTGTAAAGCTTTTTCATAGAGAGACAGAAAAGAAACGAAAAAGATACTTGTGTTTCAAAAAAGTAAGAACAATAATTTGGCAGCAGGGGAATTCAGGCCAGAGGTGTGAGGTAGCCTGAGACAGCCTTTCATCATTTCAGCACAGAGGACTGAAAAAAAGTCAGATTTACTGATGAATTCAAGCACCAGATATATGGCAGTAACAGAACAGTGTATGTAATGAGAGACACATTGGAGACTGAACACTGACCAAGGAGAAGTATCACTCCATTTCTAATAGACATGCTACACCCACTGGCCTCCAGTCAGTTTGCATGGAGAAGGGGTTATAACTGCATCAAGATAAAGTAAGTAAGTATGCAAGCAAAGTTTAATTACAAAGTGCTTTTCAAAGACATGTAGCCACAAAGTGCTGTACAACAAAACGGAGTAAAATAAATAAAAGGTTAGGGTTACACCCAAAGCACACCACTAATTTGTCTAAAAACTACTTAAAAACCAAGAAGTACTGCCTGTCCTGTCACGTTCAGTGGGGTATTTTCTACATCTAATAGGTTTAACTTGAAAGATGCCTTTGTTTTCTGTCTAACCTGTATGTTAAACAGTGATGTCATGGCTTTAGTGCAGTCTGCAATATCAGACCACTTAGTCCACTCATTAGCACATTTCCGATGAAGGTATGTTTCCACCTGAATTACCTAAACGGATTCATTTTCAGTCCTCAAGTATCTGTGCTCTTGCTCCTTTGTGCAGAATTAAGTGTATTGAGATGTCATTTACGATGCTTGCACAGGTCATAGAAGGACAGTGGATGTACTTGTAGTAAGTAGTACCTAGGATCTGTGTTTTTAGGACTCCCAGAAGCATGCGCCCACAGGATAATAGCCACCATATAGCTGTGATTTTATGAAATATAAACAACACAGTCAAGGTGCGAGTCATGCTGCTAGAAAACAGCTCAGGACTTGAGGCTCAGAGAGCATGCCACTGGTGTACATAATCACCAGGAGAGAGACTCTAGCCTCACCGCAGGAGAGATAAATAGACAAGATTACTAATTACCAATTTACCTGCAGCTGTGACTGCAGCACTGTGCTGCCGCTGATGTCTCTTACCCAGACAGATACAAAAACCACACCCCACTGCCACAGCATTATCTGTAAATGAGCGAAAACCATCAGTGGCAAACAACCTATTTTGTGCCTATGCGTTAAGGAAAGGAATAGAAAGAGGCATCCAAATTTCCAGAGTGTACATATGGTGAGTAGGATACTTGTTGACTGTACTATGAGTAGAGAGTGGGACTTAAATTATAATTTTGCATTGCTGTATAAAATTACTACAGATGGTCTAGCTGACTTTGGAGATTCCTTCAAGTGCAGACTGAAGTGCTGTTGGGATAAATGAGGAGAATCAATACTGAGGCAAACTCTCTCAGCTACCTGTTTCATAAACCGTATCACATATCAAAATGTCCAATCTGATGCTGAACCTAAATTTGCAAAAGGAAATACAATAAAACCTTTGAGCCATTTAAGTGGTAGCTCAGTAGTACACTAGGAGACAGTATACGCTATTATGCTCAAATTGCGCCCTTGAACTGCATATTTGATTGCCTTTTGATATTACAGCATTAGATCACAATATGTGAACCACTCAATTAAATTTTTTATGTAGGCTCTTGCCAGTTATTGCATACTGCTTCATAAGGCTTTAGAACATCAACATATACAACAAAAATCAGAGAAACAATACATTCACAATAAACTACATACATATGTATACACATGTGCAAACAAGGTAGGGCGCAAAGCAGGGACGGACCGCTTTCTTTAGATGAAGGGTTCAGGTTTAAGCCTCAGTGATGACAAGTATTCATCTCACTGAAGTGTCCTTGAGCAAAGCAATGAATCTATACCAGGCTCATGAGTGCACTTCTCAAGCTTACCCAGCAGTCTGCTTTGCCTTTGCACAAGGGTAAGCAAAAAGAGAATTTCCATAAGGGGATCAATAGAGTAACACATAATAATTACACACAGAGACCTTTGCCCTGCTTCTTGTTACCATAGGGACAAGCAAAAGATCTAGTCAGACAATTTTCTGTTTAAACCACTGCTCTGTAGCAAAGGGAAAGCCTGGTTGCATTTTACTCTCTACATCTTAACTTTACCACAATCAACCTGTGGTCTTAAGGAAGAGTAATATTTTATTATTTTGGTACTGGGTACAAGCACGTAACAAAGCATGGAACACAATAAAACTGATAGTTTAAAGCTACTCTTTTAGCTGAACATGAAATCATGTGATGTCCGATGAGGAGGACAGCACCTTTGAGAAGGTGCCTGGGTGCCACCCCATTCGTTCACAGAGAGAAGATTGCTGACCTTTGTGCCATACTTCAGGCAAGACTGGAAGCGGATCCAAAGTACAAGGCTACACATCACACACATCTGTGCACTGGACTTTATTCAGACCAAATGCCACCAACCCATATGACTTAGAGGTGGGGGAAAAAGCATTTCAAAGCTCTTCTAATGCCCCAGGCCCAGCTGCAGGCTTACTTCTGTTTGTTCTAGACAGTGGCTGGACACTTTAAAAGCTACTTGCTAGGCCGCTAGTTAAAGCATAAAGCATAGCAATATGAACATATACAACATCTAGTGTAACTGCAGTATTTTTAATATGCAAAAGTAACTAACTAAATAACTTATTATTAATATTAGTATTTTCATTACCTCAGCCTGTATTTTTCTGGCTCAGGCTGATGAAAAGCAACAGATCCACAAGTCAAACAAGTGTTTTTTTCTTGTTTTATTGTTTCCAGGGCAGTAATGAGCCATGTTTTAGCCAGGCAGTTTCACTGTTATTCGCTAACAGACACTAATCAGAGTCATTCACACCCACGCCATGTTGCCTGCAGGCTGCAAACTGTGGTCAGACCTGATATACAAAAAGCATCCTGTCAGAGTTGCCTCAGCAGTACTGAGTAGCTCAGCATTACTAACTTGCAGAAAAGCTTTTGGTTTCCTGCAGTCATCTTGCATTTGGGAATATCATTGTGTTTCACAAAAAAAGTTACCTTTCACTTCCTGTGCTCAGTAGGTGATATTAAAAACACCTGCTAATCTGTGGATCTGTGGAACCCACAATCAAAATTTCATATGATGAAAACAACACCCAAATTTTATCTTAATTCAAAATCGATGACTTCCCATTGGGCTTGGGTAAAAGGTCCCCTGAACTTTTTTGGACATATTACTATTTACAAGTGGAGCAAAATTCACTAACTCAAACTATGTCTCAGGTGTACCTGACTAAAAACTTCTAGGTGGCACTGGGGAGTCATTATGCACCTCCCATGTGTGAAATGTATCAGTTATGTAAATGTTCACCACACTTGATGAGTGTACTAAATTTAATAATAATTTAATAACAATAATAATAATGTGCTGGTCTGGTATATTGCATTATTGTTTGTTGGGACTTTTCAGTCATTTAAATATTCCACATTTATATTTTGAGGGTTACATGCGAAAATGTTGTTGCATATTTGTTTGTTGTTGTTGTTTTCTTTTTCTTCTATTGGAAACGTAGGGTAGCTTTAATGGTAACATATACAAGGCATATATAAACAATGTTGAGATTGTTATTGAAGAAAAGTAATGTATTACACATTACTTGTAATTTTCCTTAAAAGTAATGTAGTGCATGACTTAATTGCTCACCAGAAAAAGTAAATCTTTAAATGACTTATTACTCGTTACCCTTTGAAATTACCTGAAATGCATTGTGTTATAATTACCAGTTGACAACATAAAGGCTACAGTCCTACATGCCAACACAAATACCTATCCTAATAAGGAGCTTTAATTTAGGTCTGAACATAAAGCTGACAACATAAAGCAAAAATAAAAACAAGCTCAAACAGACTTCAAAGTGACCACCATGGTGATTCTACTTTAGACACGTTACCTGTTGAAGTTCAGGGTCTGCCTGCTGGGCTGCGGTCAGCATTCACTCAGCTTGAACGTGACTCTGGGTTCTCAGCTAGCTTAACATTAGCATGCTGTCTGTGCAGGTGCTTGCAAACAGCCAAATTTCTGCCAGCAGCATAAAGCGATGGTTTCAGTCCTGGATGCAATTTCCACTTTACCATCACACTCTTATATTAGTACAAATAAAAGCTGTATCCCTGTACACCATTTTCCTTCTCCCGTTCACAAACTGAATTCAGGTACAACTGATTGTAGACAAGCCTGGTGTGTGGATAACTGAAGAACCTTTGCAATGCAAGTAACAACATTATTGTAACTTACCGAATTAGTACAGTAACACGTTACTTTACGGCATTATGAAAAATGTAATGTGATTACAGTAACATTCTTTGTTATGCGTTACACCCAACACTGCATGCCTTCAGCCTGAACCTGTTCACTCACTATCTGTAATATAGTTTGTGGATTTTATATGAACTGTTTTACACTGTCTGCATAATATGCGATGACTGAATAAAGATAAATATTTAATATCAAATGAAAGAAAACTGACAGAAACATAAACTCTTGGTGAGTGGGCAGCGTGGTATCTGGCTGTTTAACTGTGGAGGTTAATTTAGTTCTATTAAAAAAATGACAAACGACAAAAGTAAGCTCTAACATTTATTTCCAGAAAAAAAGGATGTCTTTGTTTCTCTTGACAATAAACAGGAGACAAAGTCTGTACTTTTTACTGGAACTATTACACTTAAATTTCTGAATAATGATCTGTCAGATCTGACCTCCCTGAGACAAGGACGCTTCCTCCTCAAGAACTCCAGGTTAACCTTTTATTTGATTGCCTCAGTGTTTTCAGCTTCTCCTGTAAATGCTGCTTTTTTTCTGGGTCAGAAAACAAGGCAGTAAAATGCTCAAAGTCAATCGTTTTTAAGTACTGATGAACAGTATTTTATTTTGTCACACCACAGAGTACACTGCAGATTGCAACAAAAACACTCACATATATATTTTGTGGTATTTATAATTGATTGTAATGATAAATTCTAATACCTTTTTGGCATGGTTTTTAGTGCTAAAGCTATACTCCAAAACAAGTAAAACCAATATGACTTTAATGCCTCAATATACCTCAAATATTCTAAGGCACTCTAGTGACTCAAGATATCCCACGTTCTTGAGGGTAAGACCTTAAAGAAAGTGGTAGAATAGTAGCAACAAGCTGTAAATACAACACTGAGATCTCTTTAAAAGATTGATGTAGCAACCAAGCTGCAGGCAATAAACAAACAAAAACAATGAGCTGAAATAGGTTAGAAATAAAGGCTTCTCAGTGAGGAGAGTCGAGCTAAATTCAACACACCTAGGTCGGTGCTAATGACTCCCGGTTTGCTCTGTTTGTCTGTGTGCTTGTGTGTGTGTGAGTGTTTTGTGATGGTTGTAGTTTTGTCTGCATTTCCAATTCATATCAAACCCTTCTTGACAGGGAAAAAGAGTGCACAACAACTATAATTGTTATAATTGATACAGCACCAGCCTATCAGAATTCCCTCCCATGTATCTCGCTCTCGAAGATGCAGACCAGTGGCACCTGCCTCAGGCGTTAGCAGTTACTGATGCAAGTTATGGTGTTACTTCAGTGAATAAAGTGAGTTTATAATGGGTCACTCCACTGCATCACCTGGGGCCATGTTGAAAATACCAAGAAAATGACAGGAGGAGAAAACGAGAGCAAAAGAGTGACACTTATTGTTATAGCCTTACTGTCCTCATGGCCTAAGGCTGCAAGTCACAGTTCTTCATGAGGACGATGACACGGTAAAAAGTGATGCCTGCATGCCTTTAAATTTATCAAATTATCTTTCTGCGTAAAGAATACATTCCTTTAGGGTAGCATGGTGTTGAATCGTCTGGGCTTATCTCTGCTTAAGATCCGGAGGCATTTGTACATAACAATTGGGGTTTCATCTTTAGTCGACTATCAGGTCAAACTTTTTCTTTCTTCACAGACTTCTGCTCTTACATTTGCTATTTTGAGTGTGTAAGTGCATTCGCAAGTACAGCTGTCTGCAGTACTGCCTGCCATATGGCATACTAACACTAGTTTGTGTCGACTATTTGCACTCAGTGGCCCCTGTCTTGGCTACAAAGTTAAAGGGGCAGACTTTGTCAAGCACTAACGTCGTGGCGTAATTTGGTATTACATGTAGAAAATAAATCTTTGGTCCAAGGCAAATGTTCAAGAACTGCAAATAATGTGGTAAACACAGCCAAATGTTGTGATAATCATTCGAAATAAGAACATAATTTACCATGCTTGAGTTCAGGCAGTACTGCCCTATCAAACAGCATGCGTTACACTTCTAAACACATAATACACATAATGTTTTATATGGAGCTACTATAACAAAAGTATCTGAAATAGGACAGTTTGTACTAATCAGTCTTTCTTTCTTTCTTTCTTTTATCCTCTGTTCTCACCTCACTACCTTAATTCATTGATTCATTACAAATGCAGGCTCTTTTCTCACGATGACCCATAACATCTCTAATTACGATCTTCTCCCACAGGGCTAACTGGCTGCCAGGGGTTGGAAGAGTTCACTGAACCTTCAAAGTGCACAGCTGTTATCTTTGACTGGTGGCCAAAAACCAAATTATAGCTTCGGTAAGAGGTGGGTATAAATTCAATCTATTTAAAGCTCCGTTGTGTTTATTTTTTACAATTTCTTATAAATCTGTTTGTCTTTACCCTACCTTTTGATGATGACAGTGTTTGATAGGAAACATCATATTGTTTTCTAAGAGGTTTCTTTTACACATATACAGTAGACACAGTCCTGAAACAAATATTCCTACAAATATCTCAGTTTCACAACTTTTCTGGTACCCTTTTCCTTGGAATTCAGGAAAATAACAAAAGCAAAGAAAGTACTGAAAAAGAAACGCACTGTCTTCTTTGACAAAGATGACAAGCTAAACCCCCAAAAATATGCAGTCTGACAGAACTTTTGCAGTTTTAGTCAGTAGTATTTATTGAACTTCACCTTCTGCATCCATGCAGTGCATGAAATGGTTAGACTAAGGCAGAGTCCCGGTGCAATACTAGGTTTGGCAGAATATGACAGGATGTTCAGGCTGAGCTGATTCCTTATGACTATTTCCACTTGTGTCTACACTTTAACAGGAACTGAGAAGATTCTTCCTGCTACCTTAGTGTTGCGTCAATTTCACATGCAAATATTGAAATAGTTGTTTCACACGTATACAATTCCCCTGAAAGTGTTTCCACAGAGTCAGAAGTGAGGGCTGCAGATCTATGGTGGTCTTGGCACATCAGATTTTAGTTTTATTCATCAGAGCTTCCTGCAGAGATGCAACGCAACACATTCACACTTATTGTTTTTCCTTCCTCTGTTTTTTTCTATTTATATGAGCTATTAATCAACAGTTATTCGTTTTTCTTTTGTTTGTTTATTTGTTTGTTTGCTTCAATCAAGAAACTGGCAAACTTGCAACAGCAAAATGATTAAAAATTGTTTTTTTCTGGACACATAAAAAAAATATCTTTA
The DNA here is from genome assembly GCF_036321145.2 of Pelmatolapia mariae. Classification (NCBI taxonomy): domain Eukaryota; kingdom Metazoa; phylum Chordata; class Actinopteri; order Cichliformes; family Cichlidae; genus Pelmatolapia; species Pelmatolapia mariae. The sequence continues at coordinate 16,343,861 of NC_086227.1, read as the reverse complement.
CCATTCCATACCATTTAGCACCATTTCTAGAATTACTGTTCAAGCTGAGTGAATGCTGGCGATGAGCGAGTTTTGCACACACTCATCATCCAAAAGACGACATCCAAACACAAAAACTCACAGCCAGTCCTTGTTTAGTGGTGTCAAACTGGCCTAAGTTTCTTCGATTTTTGATTCTCCCTCACTATTTTAACTTAATCGTGTTAGGCACATTAACTGCATGATGTGCTATCACTAAAGATTTTCCTGCTGTTAAGAAGACATTGTCATCAAAAGTTCGTCAGAGTTAGGCAGTGCACAAATCTTCTTGCGTTCGCTCCTGCAGCCAACAGCGCGCTGACACATTTTCAGTAAGCCGAAGTGGCTTTAGCAAGGCAGCTTCTCATTGTTTATTTGAGGGCATGCCAGACTAGTGATTATGCCGGCCTCATGCAAATTTGTAAAGTGATGATGCAGATTCATATGGGGGAGAAAGTACTTGTTAGCCAACAGGGCAGTTCAGACAGTTCAGGTGCAGGTCTTTTCTGTGGGTAGAGTAATTCCCCTCTGGTGTGGACTTTGGGTTTTGTAAGTTTCAGGTCAGCTGAACACATATCCTGTCCGCAAAGAAAACAAGTCCACTGGAGCTCGTAGTACAAATCAATTTGAGACCTTTTTTGAGGAAGCGTGTTTTCTTTTTTTTCTGTGCTGCTAAACCAGATTTTAGCGTTTTTTCCACCTTCCAAATCCCACTTAAACCATGGGTTAACATGTCAGTTCATCAGTATGGCTAATGTAAATCGCTGAGTAAGCAAAGCAGAATACCCTTAAGATAAAGCTTCTGCTTTCCAATAAAACATTTATAATTGGCCTCAAACAAAGAAAATTCACCTCTTTAAAGGGTAAAATCCATAACCCATTTATATTATTGGTACTATGTATATAAATGAAGGTGTGCTGTATTATCTGGCATGTAGGTCTCCATGGATCATGCTTGTTTGTCCAGCACATCCCACATATGCCTGGTTGGATTGAGATCTGGGAAATATGGAGGCCAAGTCAACAACTCAAATTCATTGCTTTGCTCCTCAAATTATTCCTGAACCATTTTTGCTTTCTGGTAGGTCACCTGCTGACAGAGGTAGGTGGTACATGTCAAAGTAACATCCACATAAATGGCGGGGACTGAGATTTCCCAGCAGAGCTTTGCCCAAAGCGTCACACTGCTTCTGCCAGGTTGCTTTCTTCCCATAGTGCATGCTGGTGCCAGGTGTTCTTCAGGTAAGCAACACACATACTCAGCCGTTCACGTGATGTAAAAGGAAACTTGATTCATCAGACCAGGCCACCTCCTTCCATTCCTCCATGGGTCAGTTCTGATGGTCATGTGACCATTGTTGGTGCTTTCAGTGGTGGACAGGGGTCAGTATGGGTGCCCTGTCTGGTCTGTGGCAGACAGCACTGCAGCTCCATACACAACAAACTGTAATGCACTGTGTATTCTGACACCTTTCTATCAGAACCAGCATTAACTTCCTCAGCAATTTAAACTACAGTTGTCATGTGTTGGATCTGGCCAGTCTGCACTCCCCATGTGTATTAGCGAGCCTTGGCTGCCCATGTCACCCTGTCGCTGCTTTACCGCTCTTCCTTGCTTGGATCACTTTTTATAGATACTGACCACTGCAGACCAAGAACACCCCCAAAATACTGCAATTTTGCAGATGCTCTCACCCAGGAATCTAGCCACCATAATGTGGCTCTTGTTAAACTCGCTCAAACTCTTGTGCTTGATCATTTTTCACATCACAACAACTTTAAGGCCAAAATTTTCACTTGCTCCCCAATATATCCCATCAACTCGCAGGTGCCATGATTAAGAGATAATCAGTGTTATTCACTTCACCTGTCACTGGTCATAATGTTATGCCTAATTAATAAGGCAAAACAGGTGATAAGGCCTTTACATACCAGACATGTAAAATCCCTGCGAATATTTAATGCATTAAAAATATTTTTTGGACTCACCTATTCTTAATGCAGCCCTTCACACAGACCATGTAATTTCACTGGATAAATTTGCGGCATTTATTTTTTTAGACCAAGTTTAATTTTTCAGATCTGAATAAACAGATCTGACCAATCACATCACTGGATTTGGCATCAATGCACTCATAGCTCAAAATGCGCATCTCTACTGAATATACAATGATACACATATAGTTAAATAATACTATTTACCTCAGACACACAGCTAGATGCCGCTCCGGGTCAGCCAGGTCTTGGAAATTACTTCTCTGCCTCCTCAGATGTGGTCCAAACTCTGCCAACAAGAGCTCAAACTGCTCCACTGGGATCCTGAAGTATCTCCAAAAGCAGTAGTGATACAGCTTCAAATCTTCCTTCGGCTCCTCACTGCTTGATGTTGACTTCATTTTTTTCACAGTGCACTGTTTGGGGACAATTTTTTTGCAGCCCTTGTTCAATGTGTATACACCTTACATAGCAAAGCTCAGATCCAGAAAATTCAGAATTTCATGTTGCTTTTTTGGAACGTGCTGAGTGTGTAATAGCCATTATCAGATAAACACTTTCAGATTTTAAAACTAGCTTTACCAGGGGGATGGCACGTTAAAAGATGTATTAAATGCTATCCTTATACGCCTTAACCCTGTTTAATTTTTTTCTAAACTACACACACAACAGTTTTGACCTCTTCATGAAGCTCACATCATCACCTAACCTTTACGAGATTCCACTTTCTTTCTGTATTTATTGCCAGGTTTGATGCTGACTGAGCAGCCCCCATTTCTGTCAAACATTTCATGCAACACAGTTGCAAGTTCAACAACAAAAGACTAATAGATAAAGAACTTTTTTTCTATGTGATTTGTACAAACTGGGTCTAAATTTGGTGCATCCTTTGGAACAGTTCTAGGTACGCTTGAATAGGGGGTGACATTTAAACAAAGCTCCCATGGGAACCCAGTGCAGAGCCACAAACGTTATGGGAGAAAGGATCAGGCTTGCAGTTTATTACTCCCACCAAGAGCGTGACCTGGGTATGTGGCATCTACATGTACAGACAGAGGGATGTGTCTTCTGGTGTGTATAATTAATTCAGAGTGAGAGGATTATTCATGATGGATAACAGTTTGTTCAGTGACCTCCTCTCCACCACAGCTGCATGTGTGTCCATTTTGCAGCCAATCACAGAGCCAGCTTTCCTGATGAGTCTATTCAGTTGGTGTGACCTGCTGATGCTGCTGCCTCAGTAGACCACAGCAAAGTACACTGCACTTACCGCGACTGAGTGATAGAAAATCTCCACCGCTTTCCTGCACACACTGAAGGATCTCAGCTTCCTTGGGAAATAGAGTCAGTCGGTTCCCTTTTTGTACACAGCCTCTGCATTGGTCTTCCAGTTCAGCCTTTTTGAACACCCAGGTACGTGTACCCCTCCACCACATCAACATCCTGTCCCAGGATAGACAAGGGCAGTGTAGCTGTGCTATTCCTTCTGAAGTCGATCACCATCTCCCTGGTCTTATTCACATTCCACTAGTGCTCTGTGCTCCTCCTGCCCATCACTAATACAGCCAACCTCTGCAGAAGCATCAGAGTATTTCTGTAGGTGGCATGACCCAGAGGTGCACAAGGAGTGCATCACATTGTATTTTACTGTCATTTTATGGTAATGGTAAATAAAATTGGGGGTTTTTTAGTCACACAAAAAAAAGATCATTTTATATGGAACTAAAAGAAAACAAATACTTGAATTTGAGCTGCCGTTAAAGCAGATATGAGGCTGTTCCAGTTATTCTAACGTGAATGCAGAATGAGCTATACCCACATATAACAAAGGAGGTATAAAAGATGAAAGTGACTGTGAATTGAATAGTCTTATTTTTAATTAGCACTGGTACAACTATGTGCCCAGTACAACTAACCCAGTCTTTGACAAATTACATAAATGCTAAACATCGCTACCAAAGCTTGGAAATATTTGTCTATATTGTCAACTATAGACAGTGACACACAGGTATTTCAGTAGTATTGCCACATTTTTCTCTAATGCTCTTGGGGATGGCTTTAAAATATGCACTAGACTGAACAGTAGTCTTAAAATACATTATACACCCGATGAAGCTCTTTGGAGGAAGTTTGAAAGACCAGAAAAAGACAAATTTACATCTCCTTCAAAAGTGTTCAGGGATTGATCATTTAGTGGTTGAAGTGAGACACTGTAGAGACAAATCTTCAAGAGTCATGTTGAAGTGAATATATTTTAATGCAGGTGAATATGTTATGATACTGTATATAATATTTAGTTAAGATATTGCTGCAAGCACATGCATTTTATGTGTCCTTTATCACTTAAAACAATTATTCTATCAATAAGCATGCTCTGTTGTACTTAAATGGTGACAAAATCCATAGTACCATTATTGAGCAGCATTGGTTTTTTAAAGAAAAATATCAATTAAATAATTACAAGTAAAATTGCTGAGTGGGGCATTTTGCATAGTTGGTGTCTACCTGTCCCCTTAAAGGGATGGGTCACTGCAGCTCATTACAAAGATTTCTTTTGAGCAAACACCTTTATCGTATAAAGAAGTATTTTTATTCTGATGGGAGTGGAATTGTTGGAATTGTTTGAGAAGTAAATGAATTATCTGGTTCCTATGCCATAGAAAGACCTTTGCGTGATTGTCATTGTGATCAATATATCAAATATGGAAATGTCAGTAGGATGTCAGTACCTCAAGCAGAGCTCAAGAGGCTTGTAGATGCAATGCAGATGTTCACTTTCTGTTGGCATTGCCTTTAATTTTTCAACCAATTGATCGTGTGTTCTTAAAATCATAGTACAATGCCACTAGATATCATTCTCAATCATTTTTCTCATTTTTTAAGGACCAGTACATGCCCATATGTCCATGCCACAGTGTTGTCTTGTTGGTTTAGTCCATTGTTAGGTGGTTGTTAGACAACATGGTGTCGTTATACAATATCATGTATATTTCAAGTTTTGTCAATATTAATTAAATGGCATTGTTGTGAAGTTAACATGACACATTTGCAAGGTGTCATAGGTGCATAAACTCTACACATGCGTCACCTTTACCCTGTTGGAAGGTGGTTGCTAGGTAACATAATGATGTTATAATATGTGATGCAGATAAGAGCCTTCAGGGGCCTAAGATGTACCTGTGTGCTACGTTTGGTTGCTCATGTCCTGATCGTATTGTGAGTATCGTATAGGAGTATGCAGAGAGACAGGCAGAGATTTCATGTATTTTTCTTAATCTTTTCTTAATCCACCCCCATTAGCACATCAGAACAAAGAAGCACATAAGAAAAGCAATTCATTCGGTTCTTGTAAGTTTGATCCATATAAGTAAAGGAAGCTAAAAATCAGGATGTTTTTGTTGGCTTCTAAAACCTTAAAATCATCAAGGCCAATTTAAAGATGTGATTCTTGCCTGACTGCACCTTTAAAGGAAACACATTTATATATTGCATTTAAGGTTTACATTGTTACTGAGAGTGCCCCTCACAAAACTATGCAAAAGATATCATCTCCTCAGTGTGACCAAGGAAAATATAACATTTACAATATTAAATTTGTCTGTTAGAATTCAGTTACTCTGCAGCGTCTTCTCTTTTTTGTAACGTATAAGTACTGCTTTATGTAACATATCTTGACAGCTGCTTTTAAACCCAGAGTATATAACTCAGGGAGTCAAAAATGTGATAAAACATTAAAATGTATACATTTCCCCTTGTTCAAGGGCAGGGTGCACAGGGCACCGCTGAAAGTGGGCTGTGTGTTTGAAGCACACACACCTGAGCTGCTGGGGTTTTTTTGTTGTTGTTTTTTTTCTGCATCTACCAGTCGTTCTTCCTTTTCTTTTTTTGTGGGAATGGGTATAACAGGGTCTGTGCTGACCCTGACAGCAAAAGAACAGCCTTTAATAACAGACATCTAACTCTGCAGGGAGTTTCTGTTTGATTTCATTGCTCGAGGCAAAGCTGTCTGAATATTACCCAAACTCCCCCTGTGCCATGGCAGGAAGCTCAATCTCACTGTCTTCATTCTTCATATTTTTATTGGCAGCAGGAAGACTGGGGTTGTGGGTGAGTAGAGGTGTGCATCTGTGTGCTTGAAATGCATGACTTGGAAGAGGTTTGGCTGAAAAAGGTGATGCACTGCTGGTAAGGGTCATAAATCTGGGTGTGTGTGCATCCGCATGTGTGTGCAAATGGTATGGTGCCTTTGTTACTAACCAAGCTAGCTGAGTGATCAGAATAAAAACATCTCTCGGCTGTCCTTTGACCGCAGAGGTCAGGCGCCGCTGTGAAAACTCTGTCCTGAGGCAGGGCAGTAGAGACATTGTCGGGATCCGAGCATAGCAGGCTAGCAGCCAGCCTCATAACAGCACTGCTGATTTGTAGCGAACTCCCCAACCGCAATCACCTCATCAATCAAGGCTGCAGCTCTGCTGATGGAAACACAAGCACTCAGAGATCCTATGCCCTCTCATGCGATACACATGCCATTATTGCGCTCGTATTTTATTTATGCCCACTAACAGTTTTACGCCCCAGACCTTGGGGATGATAATGTCCGTGTAGCTATAATTCTAACATGATTTTGAAGGAGAAATCAAAAAAAAAACCCAGCTGTGTTGCCAGGGAACCATTCAGAAACTTTTGAACAATTAGAAATATATGTGTGTGTAACAAAGTGGTTAATGGGCCCTTCATGACAGATCAATAGCGCTAAGATGTAAAGAAATGTAGCCCTGCGTGGGCTACGTGTATTTGTGTGTGTGTGTGTGGTAGACTCCATTGTGGTGCTTGATTGGGCTGGGAGTAAGCCTTTTCATGTGTAATAGCTATTAATGACACAGTGATTTTTTTAAAGAGACAAAATAATTACCTGTAATTTTTTTCCTACCAATGAGCAATTTTACACCCCCTGCTGTTTTGGGCTTTTTTTTAAGGGGTTCAAGAAAGATTTTAAACAGAGGATGTGGTGTAGAAAAAAAAGGTGAAACAGCTAGAAATTCATTTTCATCCGTCCGCGCTCAGTGCCAGTAGTACTCAGGAGTCCCTATCGATATGAGGCTGCGAATGCAGACGCTTTGCGTGTTCCCAGGAATGCCAACTGGCTTCGGAGGCTCCCACAAGACCTCTGGGTTTGTCTGATATAGTTGTTTAATAATCTAAGCCATTTTAAAACAGGAGGACGTGCGGGAGATAAAGTACCTGCTTTGTTATCAATACAAGACAGGAAATCACTTAGCGAATGGACTACCAATGAGGCTCGCGCACTGAAAGCTACATTCATCTTTGCAGTGTTGTGACACACAGACCTTATCCGCATGGAGACTTTGAAAAGGCTGCTCCTTCCCCTTTAATTTTAGAAAATACTGTCAGGAAACATATTTTCACATCACTTTTTTTCTGCTTTAAATAATCAGCTACAGTCCAGATAAATTAACAACAGTCTAGTTTGGAAGCTCACAAACAAGCTCCCAAGACGCCGGCGGGCAAAACTATTAGATGTTAGAGTAGCTGACACGCTGTTACGTTTGCTGTGCTCATTTGTGTTTGCAAGCGTGTTCACGGCTAAATGAAGATGTTTGGCAATAATCTGATTGCTAGTCTCTTACTTGGACCTGTTTACTTCCACCCTGTGCTTATTTAAGCAGATGGTGGGATTCCAGGGCAGCAAAGGTTGACACGTAAGACAGCAGACACTGGTGTGAAGTCGGGGAGGATGTGGCAGTTTGCTGCGACACCGTGGGCTGTATTTATTTCTCTTATTGAATCTTGAAGCCGAATTATTTCTTGAGGTGGGACGGAGTCGGTGTTGTTTTCATTTTCATTTTGTGTAAATAAAATACAGCTTTTGAATTGACTCGTGCCTTCCATGTGAATTTGCCCACATGGGGTGTTAACATTGCACAAACCAAATAAATATGCAAGTTGCACTGAACCTGTCACCAGAGTGCAAAAAAACAAATAATTTTTTTTTTTAAATAAAAAATCCAAAGAAACTCTGAGCAGCACATCCACATCCCTGATATGTCTTCATTTTAGGATTTCTTTTTTTCTAATATTATATCAGTTTTCTACACTCTGGCTTGGGCCATGAAGTTATGAGAGAAAATATCTGGGTCCTTGTCTGAGGATTTATTTCAGTTTTCTGACAACCTGGGCAGTTTGAGTACACTTGATTTGTCTTGAGCTATTTTCTGAAAATGGCTGCCTTTGGCTGCAGGGGCTGGCAAGAGTTTTAAAACTCAGTCTTAAAGAGTTCTGAGACTCCGTATAGGGAGAGCAACAAAGGAAGTAAAGAGTTTCAAAGCTGCGGAATGACTGATCCATCTTATCTGAATGGGTTCTGCATAACGAGCACCTTTCACAGGTTATACAGATTTACATAAATCCATTTTCACATAGGGGGGAAAAAATCACTTGAGCTCCATAACCCCGCATTAAAACGCCAATTATAATATAACCAAAATGTGACTCAGTGCTGCATATTTAATCTAATGCACTCTTCAAGCACACGCTGTTGGATTTGCTTTGTTTTTGACCAGCGTTCAGCCACGATAAATGCATTTCGTTCGAGAATCCGCTCGCTGATAATCTGCAGCAAAAAGAGAAATAAATAAAAAATCATGGAGTAAGGTTTTCTTTTAGCTTTCAGGTACTCTGCAAATGTTCCATTAACATTTAAATATCAGTTTTTACTGTCATTTTGATTCATCACAGCGAGGCAAGATCAGGTTATCATCGCGGCAGAAATTTGCCTAAAGCATGTGAGACATCAAGTTCCCTTATATTTTTTGCCACATGCTGCTTTCAGTAGCTGGTGTAGAAGAATGTGTTAAGAATACGTTAAAAAGCCTCCACGTTTTAAAAAGCCTCTCAGTGGATTTTTCAAATCACGCGTTATTTAACAAAATATGTCATCGAAACCTGATTTTCTGCGGATTACGGTGCAGAGTTCATTCTGAACTGACTGTGTTAGTATTTCTGTGCTTTTCTTTAAAAAAAAGTTTCAAACTCAAGGTGTCAGGGCGCACTTTGTCCCAACTTACTTATTTACAGCAGAAAAAAAGTTCTCTTTCCCTAGTAAAGTCATCGCCTTCTTGTTACATCTTTTCCAACTTTGTTTGAAAAGGTGGTTTTACCACACATGGCACCTTTATTCACTTGTTTCCCTCCTTTTTCAAAACTACCTCTGATCAGGCTGCCTCTTGATTTTCTGTGTGAGGTAGCCTGCTCTAATGAGAGCCCAGCATCAAACTGCACACACATACGAAGGATCACAAGTCATTTACTACTGAGAAATGTAACCCAGAGCCGAAGATCAATGTCTAACCAGCAAAGTTCTGCTGTATGACATTCGCGTCAAATGCAAGTACAAAAGAGGCACACACTGAAAAATTAAAATGTATGTGTCGGGCTATGAGTGTTTTAAAAATGTATGTTTTACAGAGAGCGTTAAGCCTGATGGGTAATAAATACATGCAACACGCTATTAAAAATGCATCATTTTGTTCCCCTCAATTCCGTTGTTCCCCTCGAATTGAACAAAATGGGGCATCATTTGTTATTTTATGCAACATATTCCGAGTCTCTTTTAGCTTCAGCTTTAATAACACACGACGTGTTGTTTCAGGAGTCTCTCGGTCTATCTCGTGCATTGGCAAGCACTTCCATGTCAATACTGCCAATTTCACAGTTTAAAGAAAATGTAGAAATGTTGTCAGTGACAGAGCGGGAGTCACGTCCACTTTGTTTATCCGCGGTTGAAAACCTGAACTTGTAGAAGTAAATGTGAAATCACCGCTCATGAAAGAGGTGAATATTGCATTAATATCACAAAATGTGGGGGGTTTTTTTGTGTGTCAAAGCCACACTTGAAGCAGTTGCTAGCAATTCAGCATAAACATACTGAATTATTCAATCTATATTGTACAGCACAGAGTTGGAGATTTGGGTAGGGGGGGGGGGGGCTCTATAGTTGTATTCTCTCTTTTTTCTTTTACACATCAATCAACATGCCCGTGCCTTCATATTTCAGCACTAGGTGTACTCTTAATTGAAAAAGAAGTGACTGAGTTTGTTATTGAAATGAGAATAATTGACATACTCCTGAAGAGCAGGCGTAAGCCGTTAATTCAATAACATGGCAGATTATGGGGGGCTTAGATTCCTCCTTGGCTTGGAGTGCTCCCAATGGGGAATGGATCCATTTGGCCTGGAAAACACGTTGATGGGAGCAAATAACAGCGTCTAATAAAGTCACAGCAACCCCCCAGAGGAGTTAAAAAGGCACACCAAATCATATCTATCAGACTGTATTTCCTTTGCGAGAATAAAAGTGTCTAAGGATAATATTTGTTGTCAGGAGATGGTTGTCAACTTCGGCGGTATGCCACCGACTGGAAAATGTCACAACATTAAACATTTTTGGTGGCCCCATGAGTTAAATAGAGCTGAGGAGTGCTCTACTTCACATCCATCTTCAAAATTAGATATACAGCGCTGTGAAAAAGTATTTGCCCCCTACCTGATTTCTTACTTTTTTGCATATTTGTCACATTTACATGTCTCAGATCATTAAACCAATTTTAATATTAGACAAAGAGTAAGTACAAAATGCAGTTTTTAAATGATTTCGTTTATTAAGGAAGAAAAGCGATCTAAAACTGTGCTTAACTGCTTTTTGTGGGAAAAAATGTAATTTCACTAGCCATGCCCAGGCCTGAATGTATATATAGATATAGCTATGATATATAGAAATTCCCCACTCACCCTGCATGCAGTCTTCTTCCTTCAAGCTTCATATTGCATGCCGTCTTTGATATCTACCAGAGGCCTGGGAGCATGAGGGTCCTGTGCAGCGCTCTTCTGGACTGAGATCTCAGATGTTGTTCCTGGGATCTACTGGAGCCACTCCACCAATTTGGTGGTCACTGCTCTGAATGCCATGGGGTTGCCTTCACCATTCACATCTTCTCGAGCTCATCTCTCAGCCCTTGTTTGAGCTCCAGCTCCTCAAGATCCTTCTTTCTGATGTTGTCACTCCACCCATCACTACAGCCATCTTCCTCTGCATGTCCACCACTACTGCCTAGTTGGTTAGCCATCACATTTCTGTCTGTATCTTGAGTCCCACAGGATCGCACAGTTATTTTCAACCATGAGCTATATACATATATGTGTGTATGAGTGTGTGTGAGAAACAGGAAGGGGGCAAATACTTTTCCTTAGCGCTTTATATTTGTAATTTCCTGTGTCAATAATTTAAACAATAACTCACAAGTCGCGTTTGAACTTGCTACTCTTTGATGCTTCACATATTTCCCTTTTATATTGTCAGAAGGTTTCTCCTGTCAGGTAGATGGAGCTGATGGCATGGTTATATGATGGTAACACAGAGAAAAAATTATACAAATGCAACTGAATGCAAAGTCCTTGGTGAGCCCTGCTGCCCAGTGTGGCAGTAAACAACATTTCAGGTTATGTACAAATTGGTTTCATTTAGAATGTAGTAGCTTAAGAATCATGGGCATGAGTTATACTGTAAATAAGACCTAACAATGCAACTACTCAAGAAGCTCAGTGTACTCTAACGTGCTGTACACTGGTGTGTAGTTATAGGAATAAGAGTTCAGTCTCACTTTCTGGCCTTTGCAGGCAGGTGGTGTAGAAGCCTTTGTTAGTGCACATGGTGCAGAGGGTGTGAAGACTGTATATAGCATGCTTGGGATTAATGTGTGGGGACCGTAAAGCCGGAGTTTCATAAACGTGTCAGATACATTTGCATGTGCATGCTTTTAGTTTTCAGCATGCAGACTTAGCTTTGCTCAGGTTTTATGTTTCTGAGTGTCCGATTGATGTCTAGTATCCATCGCTGTAACTCACAAGCTCACTTGGCATCACTGTTACAAGGGCCATATAACAAGCTGCAACATCACTCTTTACTACAAAATGAAGCCAAGTGAGGAGTTTAATGACAAAGAGCTGATGAATGTTTTTACTGCATAAATGCCCATGCAACATCAAGAGATTTCCTATACTGTGTGAATCATCTTCAGTGGTCTGTCGCTGTTTTATTACCGTCTACCAGTGAATTATTTTCCTATCGTTTTAACTGACTAAAATTATCAATGTACACGGACAGAAACGAATAAATGACCTTTCCTAAGAACATGAATAATTTCCAGACACTTAACAGTGGCATGTCAAAAATGACCAACCTCTCACAACCTCACCCGCACCCAACACCATTCCTATGCTACAAACTGAAGATGTAAGTACAGAGTGAGGATGACCTCTGTGTTCTTTATGTGTCAAAGCAGAATATGTACAGTCTGCTCTCAGTCTGTTCCACAGTTCTTTTCCACAAACATACAGGAATAAAGGGTTTCAAGGGCTTCGAAGTTACATAAAGAATCTCAACTCTGTGTCAAACCAGCATGGATACAAAGTATGTACAAATTTAATGTTTGTTTGTGCTGTTTTTCTTTTGTTCTGGGTATTTTTTCCCCCTTATTGCCAGAATTCTCAGAATTCAGCTCACCATAGGATAGCCGTGCTTGAGAGATACACAGAGGGAGAGAGGGCCCTTTGTCCGTGGGCCTGCTGTTTGGTTGAATATGCCGGAGTCATGGAGTACATCACATAGGTGCAAATTTCCTGTTTCGAGTCCTAGCAGGCTGAATCATTTGCTGAATGTTTCTTCAGCAAATGATTCACATTCCCAGCCTAAACCTCAACTGTCGCTAAAAAAATAAGTTTAATAGAAAAAGCTCCACAATGTAAGATGGTAAGAGGCTAAAAAGGAGCACTGCTTTTCTGCAGGTTGGATTAATAAAAAGTGTAGTGCCACATGCAAACCTACATAAATGTAATTTTGGAGGTTTGAATACTCAGAATGTGTGTGCATCATAAATTATTCATACTGAAAGAGACAAGAGAATTATTTGTTCATTAAAACAATGTATTAGGAAAACTTATTGAAATTAGAGGCTTCAACATTCATGATCTACTCAAGGCTTGACCTGACCATGCACAGCAATAACACATCACGATTAGAGGTAGGTGGCTCGATCCTGATATCAACAGTATTTCAGTATGTGGCCCGCCTGAATTGTGCTAAATTAAAAATTGGGGGGAGAAATGAAAGAAATATATACATAATAAACATGCACTAGGAAAAATGTCTGAACCTTTTTGTGTTGATGTATATTTTATTTAGAGCCCATAACACATTCAAACAACAGCAGTGTTTTAGAGACAAGCATGTTAACATTTCAGGCCTTTAAAAAAAACAATTTCAAAATACATGAAAAGCTGAAAGGTGTGTTTAGTGTTTTAACTAATTATGGAAAGTGATTTAGTCAGGATTTGTAAACTGATGATGATTCAGCTCATAAATCGTGACACGCTGCTCTCCCCTACCATAGGCTGCTTTTATTGGTTAAAAGTATTGGCAATACTGGCCCTGTATTTACTTGGTATTACGAGTAAATTATTAATGTGTATGGTCAGGAAGTGATCTAAATTTTATAAGTTCCTAAATACAATAGTAAAGTCTTTAAGGGCCAGACTATGTCATGTAACCTGCATCTCTATCTTTGCCCTGTACAGCTGAACAACCCCCCTGCATAGAGCAGGTCCTGAGGGGGGTTTGGCTCAAGTCCAGCGCACACTTTGATGCAATGTTTTTAGGAGTTTGAGGGCAACAGGGCAGCAGTTATTTCTTCCCTCCAGGATGGTGAGGGCTATGGGGTGCTTGTTTTACTCAGCAGTATGGGAGGAAAAAAGTTGTGGCAGAACCGCAGTGACAGATAAACTCAAATAAGGAAATGCACAATGGAAACTGGGATATACAAGCTGAATTTATGCATCTATAAAATAGGCCGTGACTAATAGTCATTTTCATTCCAAATTAATTTCCTTAATTATTTGATTGCATTGTGAAATGGCAGAAAATGTTAAAAGCACAGCAATTTCCTAAAAAAATAACGTTTTCTGTCCCAAGAAAATGAGAAAATAATCACAATTGAGGCAGCTGGAAGTGCGCAATGCTGAACAGTGAATTGAGTAACTTAAATGCCACGTCAATGTAAAATACTGGATTTTTCTGTAAATTCACTAATCAATTAATTGACTTGCTCTAGGACACCCATTACTAACAGAGCAGTGAATTAAAATCCATATTAAATTATCATAGATGACAGATCTTTCCTCATTTTTTTTTTCCTATAGAAAGTTATTTTTGAGCTTTCGAGAGCGTGAGAGAGAGTCCACTGGACCATTTCTTCAAACCCCTCTGGATGATGCTTAGTTCCTCTGAACATGTACACCGAGTCTCTGACCTTTCCTCTAAGCTAAACAAAGAAGGTTCTGAACAGACCCTGGCACCAGTGGGGGAGGTCAATCCATTGTGGTAGAGGACACAGATGTTCCTGCTATTAAAGATTCAAAAGCTTCCGTGTAGACGCGTATTTGTGTACTACTGGGTGGGCCAGAGAAAGGCAGAAAGCTGTGGACAGAGATGATGAAAGTGTCCTGTTTTGGCTCTTTCTCTCCATGTGCATCTGTTACTTGTGTCTTTGTTTTTCAGGTGGAGCCTCCGGTCGTCTCATGACGAAATTTAAAATGGTAAAAGATTCGCAACCACTGCAAACCTGATGGCACCGATCGGCCATAACAAACAGCATGGGAATGACTGATAGCATAAACAACATGAAGTTAGAAGACTGATACAACACAATGCAACGTGATGTGTTGTGATGCAATGGAATGAGTTATATATAGCTACACCAGGGCTATACTATACCCTTGTTTTTTAAGTACAACATGCTGCTTCAGCCTGCTATTTTAACAACATGTCTGACCTTTGACCTATGAAGCATTACATACAAATGGTGTACTTTCTTATCTCTGCACATATGAACTGGCTGAGATAATTGGCTTCTATAAGGTGTAAAAACTTAAGATTTTAAGATATATTCATGCATCTGTGTGCTTTTGTGTAGCTTTATGGCGCCATTGTGACATCATTGGGTGTGGAACTGAAAAACATATAGTGTGTTATAGAGCTCTCCTTATGCCTTTTCATATGACACATTACTCTGTGGTTTCTTTAATTTTTAAAAAAAATTTTACATGTTCAACTTTGAACTTGGATGCTAACAATGAAAGTCAAGGTCAATTATGTCCCCCAAGGCCTAGTGTATTGTTGTGAAGTTTGCTGTCAATCCATTAAAAAATTGTGGGTAATATAATATTTTTTTTACTAATTTTCACATTTGATGTGACCTTGACCCTGATTTACACCAATATTAAATCAGCTCAAGCTCTTATTGGCATCTACCATCACATCAAATTTGAACATGATACCTTGAAAACTGTAGACACTAGACTGCTAACAAACAAACAGACAGACGAGTGGAGCCGATTACATTCTCCCTTCCTTCATAGAGAGACTTACATTAATAGTAAGCTCATCGGCAATTCAAGCAGACTGCTATATCGAAGGTTAAAGTACATTTCATGATAAAATATTCTTTGTCGTGATTATACAACAACTCATGTGTGGACTGGCCATCTATTTATACCTTGTTCTATATCGAATAATGTCAAACTGCTGCTTTTCAGCAGGAGATAATATCAATTACACCTACATCTTTTTTTGCTTGCTTTTATCCATTTTTAGTACCGTGCCATCAACTGTTTTCATAGTAGACTTTTGGTTTTACGTATGTTTTTAACGTGGGCTCCATGTGCTATAAGAAATAGATAACGAGATCCCAATAAATAAAGAATAGAAACACATTGCTTTGATGGTGAACTTTGAAGGAATGGATCTTGTAATTGTTTGAGAAAGTGCACCTAAAGATCAGACCTCATCAGTAGCAAAATGTACGAGTTACGTGAATGCAGCGTTCAAAGCATGTTCACTAATGACTACATTTCTTTTGCATTGCGATGCATCTGTTTTCTACAATCACATGAACTCTTTACCCCTCCAAACGTCTGCATCCATGTCAGCGATGAGTTTTGGGATGGTTGCTTCTGCACAGATTAGGATAAGGCCCCTCTATTCATATCTGAAGACCCTCTTGTTAGCTCCTCTTGACACTTGTTATCTGACACTGACGTGCAGTTCAATAACTCCGACTCCCAGCGCTCACATCTTCTGCGACAGTGGAGACAGAATTCACTTCGGGTCTAATGACAGAATAACTATTCATGCAAGGAATATGTTACACATTTTACAAAAAAAACTGAAAAAAAGATGTCTCTTTACTCTTAACTGTTACTCCATTTGAAGAGAGGAAACTGTTACACTCACTATATTTTTTTTCATATTTAGACATTTGAAAGAAATTATAATGCTAACAATGAATGTAAGAAGATCTGTGTTTAGAAGTGACTCATTATTAAGCCTTAAAAGAAGCTCATTAGAGGAGAAACAGTCAATGTACAGACGAAAGCCTTGTGCAAGGAAGACGTATGCAGCTGTGTTCAGGTGCATTACCATCAGCTAAAGAAACGGGCAGGTTAATTAGCTTCCCTGCAGGGAAAAGACAAAACAAGAGAACAACAACAACGAAAAAAACTCACTTTGTTTTTTTGTGTGTGTGATTTTGGTAACACTAAAGAATAAAAGGGGCTTTGTTTTTTGTAGCATGATAAAAAGCTATGTTTTATAAAATGCCCAGAATTGTCCTATTTATAATTTCCTCTATTAAAAACTAGATTCAGATTATCAGAATTAGGCAGGTTATTAAAAGGTCAAGTACATGTATTTGCTTTGGTGAATTATCATTCTTAAGACTTGGGCTTTTTTATACTGTTAAACCAAATATTTGATCAATGTGCTCCAATCCTTTTTTTTCCATTGAGGGAACTTTTGCAAAGTAATATTTTGTAAAAGAAGGTCTGTCTTTGTTCCAGAAGTTATTGTTGTTAGGACACGTACATGTATGTGGACAAAAAAAAAATGGCATAAATACACAAACGAACAGTCAAATCACAAAAATTTCAACTTCAGGAAAAAGTCCTAAAATGTTGATTTTTTTTTTTTAGAATTGATTTTTTTTATTATTATTATTATAAACACGTGTGTGTGTGTAGTCTAGAATATATCCTTTACTTGCTATCACTACAGTAAGTATAGAATACCATACCACCAAGCATGTGGAGCATAAAGGTAAATGAAACCAGAAACGTCATATGGACAGAATTGTGAATCTCCCTGTGGGGCGAGAAAGGATCGATGCCTTCAAGGAGACATGTGACCTACTTGGCTTAACCTGCCTTTGTTCAGTTTGGTCTCGGAGCCAGCTGTGACACGTCTGCTGCTGTCAGCTGGAATCATTGGATTGCGGGCCAGACGGAAGGAAAGGAGACAGTTTGCATGTGTGTGCTTCTCCAGCGTGTCTGCGTAGGCAAAGATGCCAGCTTGAAGTGCTGCGTGTCTGTGCGCAGCCGGGCCGCCTGGGAACACACTGACCATATGCACAGTAATGTTGGCAGACAAGCCGTGTTAACGGCAGGAGAAAGGCCATTCAACTCTGCTCACTTGGTCTGGCTTGGCTCCTGAAGTCTAGACAGCACCTGGAGATGGTAAGTGCAGTACACACATCATATATGTGCCGTACTCTAACGAGAATACATGGTGGTAGAACAACTCCCACTTCATCTGCTGGAATGTGTTTCTTCACGTGGGATTGGGTTAAAGTTTCTGCTCTACATTTTCTGTTTGCATGACTGTCTATTAAGACAGGGTGACAGGAAGTGAATACAATATTAGATACACAGTAGTATTTGGACACGACCAACTTGACGGGTAAAAAATGAAAATTCACAAAATCTTTGCTTCATCAGTTTGATCACAGTATATTTAAATCTCCATACAACTAAGAAAATAGAGCCTTTAGGGACAGAGAAGCACACAGTAAGATAGGAACACTTTGCTACTTCAGTCCCCTGTAAATTGTTTTTGTGCTTAAAAATATTCATCAATTCAGTGTCAGGAATTGTTTTTGTTACCCCCCAAGTCTCTTTCCAATCACTGGCTGGGGGTTTTACAGTAATGCTATGTTCCTTATCTGTCATGACTTTTCAAGATGCTGGAAGATACTGGAAGTGGTACTGTAAATGAGCCTCTAGCGAGACAAAGCTTTCGGCTTTAATTGGACCGCTATTTATAACGAATAAAGTAGCTGACAGTCACTATGCCTTTATTCGTTGCAGGCAATACGTGTGGATTTTATTTCACAGAGAGCTTAATTTTTCCCTCCCCTGACTGTCAGCTCTGAGGCTTTGAATGGAGAGTTGGCAACACTGCGGCGCAGCCAGATGACAGAATGACTGGTTGAAATCAGAATTCAAACGCAGGTTCAGATTTGATCGAGTTTAGCAAAAGCTGAAGAACAATTATACCATTCGTCGTCAAATTCTGACAAAATCTAAATTCCGATTTATTTGTCTTTTAATCTTAACAGACATTAGTGCTACTAGAATTTTCCCAAAGTGTGCAAATAAGCAATAATCTAACAGCTGCCTGAAAAGCAGACGAAAAGGGAGACAAAGGAAAAAGCTGGCTTCTTCAGCAAGCCTTTAGGTATTGTGTGTGTTCATCTGTGACCAGCTTACATTTATCTTTGTACTCGCTCTCACAAAAAGCTCACTTTTTCTTACTTTAAGGATGTTAAAGTAATTCTTTGTCCAGAGCTGGACTGGATAATCTGATCATTCGGGCAACATCCAGAACAGCCAGTGGGGTGACCACAGCTAATGGCCATCAAGAGGTGACCCCTCCTCCCCAAGACGGATTGGCTGGTAGCAAGTGTCCATAGAAGTTTGATTAGCATGCACTCATATCCTCCTTACCTGTAGTATCTTAACTATGCTTAAATGCTCAAACTGTATGTCTTCTGATACACGTTGGAACTACAAGTTATTCATCACTATTATTATTCTTATTTTAACACAACTGCTTTCAGACCTCTGTAGCCCAACATATTAGCGATATTTATAAAAAGGGTTAGTGACGATTAGCCTCACACACAGTTTTCTGCATTACTAGCTGCTAATTTTATTCTTTTCATTTTACAATCAGACATTTATAATTTGATTTCAACTTCAGCCCCTCCATTCCCTTTTCTTTCTGTCTTTCCTCTCTCTTCTTGGCTCTCCTCTGCCAGGATTCGCTGAACGTTACAAACCAGCCTATCATCTCATCACATACCTGCGTACTTAAGGACCAGGGTCTCTCGCTCCATCTCCTTCAGTTTGTACAGCTATTGTTGTGGTGAAGTCAGGCTCACTTAGCTTCATGTTTTGTTTTGCTTTCAAGTACTTAGCCCGTGCTCACATCTCCTCTTCCAGAAGTCCCTCGGTGTGTCGTCCAGTTGCCTGTGGCCTTTTGGAAATTCCTCAGTGGCAAACTAAAATCTTTTGGACTCCCGTGCTCAAGAATACCTACAGGCCTTTCCACTCGCTCCTAACTACTGCCGCTTCCTCTCTCCCTCCCTGTGGCAGAGCTCCTGAATTTTCATTGCATACTCTGGACTTTGGAAATAAACCCTTTGAACTTGTACTGTGGTCTGCTTCTGCACTTAGGTCCACCTTTTCAAGAAGAAATTATGACACAGTGAGGCTGATAATTATGTGGAGGGAGTTCAGCACTCTGAAAGATTGCTTGGACAAAAAGTTCAACAATTTAGGAATAAAATGAACTAAGCCTAAGATGCAAATAATACAAAGAAATCTCAGTATGCAAGAGGCAAGGCTAAAAGCCGATAAGCTTTAGGGCTGTTATGTCTGCTTGTTATCAGCACATTGTTCAAAGCCCATCATGCACAATGGTATGGAAGTTCCTTGATGCACACTTGAGTGATGTATACGATGTCTTTAAAGAAACTCTTGGCTGTGTCAGAAACATAAACTGTATTCAGCACTCGGTACAATAACTAGGCTCACTGTGTTAAATTGGTCTGCCTGCAGTCCAGAATTTTCAATCTCTGAAATCATTTGAAACAGAAAATAACAAAAACTACAAAGTTGCTAAATTCCTGCATCAATCTGGAATTATAAAACAATGATAAACATGCCTTTGTTTCAGTGTTTTTGTAAAATCTTGCTGTATCAAATTCAATCTAAGCATAAAAATTTTAAACTATACTCTACTACATATATAAACTTAGCACAAAAAGTCAGGACCTTTGTGATTGGTCGATTATATTTTGGTTGTAACAATGTTTCTTGGCAATAAATCTTATACAGTTGGAAAGTCTGCTTATTTGCTCTTTATTTGGAGCCACATTTGTAAGGAAAATAAGTTTGTGGTATGAGCAGCAGAGTTCAGTATGAGTGCTGCACCCCTGAAAAACTTGCCAAATCTTCTCTGCCAACGCCAAACAGCTTATTCTGCTGTTGACTCTTGTTTGGTGTTGTGTACTGGATTAGATGATTGAAGTCTTAATAAACAAGTCATATTGGCAATTCAAGAATTCATTCATTTATCAAACAGGGGCTTCAGTAACATTTAGAAGAACCATACACAGCCACAACAGCCTGGCACCGCTTCCTCGTGCAGCACACACTGATGTAGGATGGTATTCCATTCTTTAACCAGCATTTGTAGCAAGTCAGCCAATATGGTTGTGTTGGTCACTCTGGAATGAACAGCAGCACCAAGCTTATCCCACAAGTGTTCAGTGGGGTTGAGGTAAGGACTGCAGGCAAGCCATTTCATCCACTCCACTCCACCAAATTCTCGAGGTAGTCACTGATAAACCCCGCTCTGTGGGGGTGAGTGCTGTTATCTTGGAGGATAGATTTCACTCCCAGACTGTGGAGATATGGGATCGCCGCTGGTTGCAGAATCTCTCTGCTTTGAGATTGCCTCCAATGATGACATGCCTTGTTTTTCCCCCAATGAGGGCTGCCCGATGCCGACACACTGTTCTCCATGTCTTCTCCACACTTTGACCCTACGATCCAACTGCCCACAGGCAGAATCTGGATTCGAGCCTGGCAGTGAAGGGTAGTCATGGCAGGCCTCCTGTTAGCCCCAGGAGAGTGGAGATTGGCTGTGTGCAGTCTGTTGACATCCCCGTTCTGTGGAACTTGGCCTTCAGTTTGGAAATGATAAGCTACTGGGGCTCACTTTAAATAATACTGCAACTTAGTTTTCCAGAGCAGCTTGAAGTCGCCTTGTGGCACGGGCCTTATAAAGATCAGTCTAATGTGGCATGCTGGGAGTAGACACCAACTGACCGCCTCGGCAGGGTCCATGCGCACAGGTGCTGCTAATCAGGCACCTGATTGTCAGCACCTGGGGTACCAAGAGCTCAAAACAAGGTGAATCGCAGAATAAGCTGTTTGTCAAGATTTGGCAAGTTTTCCATAGGCACAGCCCTCATACTAGACTCTGCTGCTCAACCCACAAATGCATTTCCCTCATAAATGTGGCACCAATTATAGGCAAATAAACAGACTTTGCAACAGTATAAAAATGTATTGCCAAGAAGCATTGACGCACCAAAGAAATAATCGATCAATCACAAATGTCCTTAATTTATATCATTAAAAATATATATAAATATAAAAATCTTACAAACACATTCCAACTATTTTGGAAATTGTGTTATAATTACACTAAGATGCAAAGGTTTAGT
The DNA here is from genome assembly GCF_036321145.2 of Pelmatolapia mariae. NCBI lineage: Eukaryota > Metazoa > Chordata > Actinopteri > Cichliformes > Cichlidae > Pelmatolapia > Pelmatolapia mariae. The sequence goes on along the minus strand of NC_086227.1, from coordinate 16,322,148 downwards.
ATTGCATAAGGCATAACTTATGTGAAAAAACACCACCTGAACAATGTCTTCATAAATAAATAAATAGGTTAAGCAGAGGATCTGGGTGTCATAAGAAAGGTGTTGAGATTTTAAAATATTCCAAAGAGTATTACTGGGCAAGTAGTACATAGGAGAAGTAAGGTAAATGGTTCTGTCTGTGTTTGATGCATTAAGTGTTCACCATTACGATAAAAACAACTCGAGAATTTTATGCTATGATTTATCACATTGTGATATGTTTACTCTGGAGGAAGAGCAACCGTAATATTTAGTGAAAGAGCACAAGTACAGTGAATGCGGTTAACCATCACTGGCACTCATTTAGTCCACTTAACCTCTGACCCCACTCTTCTGCATAACAAAAAGCTTGCAGTTACGCAACCATGAAAAAAAAAACCCAAAAGCCTCAAGTCCTAAAATCAACAGTGAACATGTTATCAGTACATTTGTGTTTAATATTCTAAACTAAGTATGTGCACTAGGATAATGTATGTGCACAACATCAGCACAGTGAGGCTTCCTTAATGACACACGACACCCAGAGAAGATTTATCAAAGAAATGTTCTTCGTGATTGTTTTGGACAGCTGGGTATCAAATGAAAATTTAAATACAACATTTGGGTTACAAAAAAATTCCAACAAAGCAGGAAAAAACGCTGATGGGGTCCCCAGATTAAACAAAATGTGCCAGCCAGCTTCTGCATCTCAGTGCTTGTAGATGAAGTTTCGGCTATCGCTTTGCTACAAAATGCCTGTGGTGGTTTGATTCTTGAGATGGACTGTACGTTGCTGTGATTTCAAACGAGTGGGAGAGTGGCTGTTCCCAGAGCAAAGCCGGAGCTGACTCAGGCACTCTAACCCCTGCGCCCCAAATCACACAGCGCTGCTATCTGCCAGAGGATACAATCAAGGAAACACATCAAAGTTCAGTCTCTGGAGCTGATTTGCTCACACGCGTGCCTACAATATGTGCCGGCGTGTAAACAGAAACACATTTATTGAACCGCTCGCTAATTGCACATGAATACTCGGTAGCATGACTCACAATGGAAGTGCAATTAGGTCTCTATCACTGGCTTTGAACCAAACACGGCTCCGACTCGTATGCGTCAATGGCGCTTTCAACTGCAGCCCATCCACGTGCTTGTTTGCCTGATCCCACCTGAGGGATCGTCTGTGGGCTTCCTGCCCACCTGAATGTCAGTACCTCCTCCACCCCCCCCAGCCCCCACTCATTTTTGTCAACTATTTCAACTTCTCATTTACACCCCAACCTTCCTGCTTCTATTAGTGGTGCAGTCATGTGTGACATCAGTTGGGATACAGTCCAATGCCTGGGCTGGAGTCCAGAACCAATGTGCATTTTACTCCTGAATAGGCGTGCGTGCACGTGTATCTGTGTGTTTAAAAGCGTTTCTGATATTTGCTCAGCTTGAAGATCCTCTCATGTTGTCTGTAATCGCTTGTAATAATGTTGTTCAGGAACATTCTTAGCCTCCCTCCGTCCGCGCTATCCAAACTGGCAGTCCAGTCTGTCTCAGATCTTGTTGACATCCGACGACAGCCAAGCTTGACATGTGCATCCATATTAATGAGACCATTAAGTCATTTATTCGCCAGCTGATTTACATTGCACAGGGGGAGAGGTCCTGAATCAAAGGGATTTCAAAACATTTCACAAAATTTGAAAATCAGATGAGACAAGCCGTTTATTTCTCGAGCATAATGTGGCTTTTGGCCCTAAACTTCATTTAAATCCTGATTCCTTCATTAGGCAAATAGCGAGAGTGGCTGCTTCTGCACTAATTCAATTTGCTGAACACGTCTTTTTAAAAAAAAAGAAAAAAAAAAAAGATTGAAGCTTGTATGTCGGCACGTGAGCACATGCATTAAGTACAGCCTCAAACAAATCAACATATTCATAAGCGTGTGAGCACGCACAAACAAAATGAATCCCCTCATATTAATCTTCTCTTCTTGGCCAGGACTCACTAAAATCTTATCTACTTGTCTGGTTGTCTCTGGCCTCGAGGGAAGAATGTGCATGTGGCAGAGCCTGGCGGAGCAGAGGAAAGACGGAGTCGGGATTTGTATGCGACAGGAGGCACCTTTAGGAGGAGTGTGTCTGGTCTGTCTGACGCTCAGTGATTCTCTGCGGGTAGGGAGCAGAAGCTCGCTCAGTTGGAGGAAAAGACTTATGAGCTTTATTGATCACAAGCTCATACAGCGGGTGGAGGAAAGGCTGGTTGTGAGGGGTGGGGGTTCTCCCTCTGAATAAAAGAGAGCTTTTTTTTTAAATCAAGATCGCAACAGGTGAGGTAACTGAAGAATTCATCAGTGTCAGGGAGTAAATTAAAAAGATAAGCTCAGCAGGAGCATTTGTTTGTCTTCTAAAAAAAAAAAAAATCTAATATGTTCTGTTATCGAGTTGGTGGACAAACATCAGCCTGCGCAAATCTGGCTTGTATCACATCCACCAGAGGAAGATTATGACATCAGTATCGCTGGATTTTAGGGAGCCTGATGATCATTTCGCTTCCACATCACTGGAACAAATGACGCACGCTCGGTTGGACAAAGCACGTGAAGATTGTATGATCGGCCTCCGGTTCACTGGCGTGCGATGAGATTATTGCATGCTTCTGCTGCTCAGGTCAACCTAGTGATGACAGTTGTACTTTTAAATAATCCATCACAGCAGCAACTCTCACTGTTGGGTTTGAAGGAGTCACCACGAGATTTATGTCCGATTGTTGGTTTTCGACGCGACCTTGGTGAACTGCGTGGAAGTAAACGTGAACACAAACTCATCTTGTCCCAAAGTGCACTGGAAGGTTTTTTACTAACTAATCTGTGAGTTTGGAGTTTGAACATGCCTGTGGGGAGTTTAGGACTTTTAAAAAACAACTTTTATATCTGTTTTTTCCTGTTTTAGTAGATGTCTGCATATGCGGTGACCTGCAAAAGAGCTGTAGGTGTAGGTGGTAAGTCATAGAGGTAGCTATAGTGACTGTTTAACCTAAGAAGCTACTCCACAAGAAAAGCACAGTCTTTTCATTTTGTTACCAACAATACATGTGCAACAATGTATGTGCGCATCCTTCTGGGTGAATTGTGCAGCCTGTGGCCTGCCTAGCTGCAGACTCATCAACTCTGCAATAAGTTCAGTAAGCCAAACTGTTGAAACACCATTTACAGTACCTGTCTATCAGAGTTTTACCAGACAGCCTTTCTGGAGCTCTTCATGCTTTCTACGGCATCTGTTGTCATAAACAAAGCCTGTTAAAAAGAGTCTCATCGCATGACAGGTATATAAGTGAGCACAGAAAGCTAATATCAGGTATTCACAGTTTTTATACTCTACAATACCAAAAGTATTCACTCACCCATTGTTCCAATCACTTACCCAGCCACAGGTGTATAAAATCAAGAACCCAGCATGCAGACTGTTTCTATAAACATTTGTGAAAGCATGGGTCGCTCTCTGCAGCTCAGTGAATTCCAGCGTGGTATGGTGATAGGATGCCACCTGTGCAGATCCAGTCCAGTTTCTCACTACAAAATATCCCACAGTGTTAGTGGTATTATAAGAAAGTGGAAGCCACATAAAATCATAGAGCAGGGCCAGCAGATCCTGAGGCGCTCAGAGGTCACCAGCTATCTGCAGAGTCAATCGCTAAAATCTCCAAACTCCATGTGGCCTTCAGATTAGCTTAAGAGTAGCTGAGTGCATAGAGAGCTTCATGAAATGGGTTTCCATGACTGAGGAGATGCATCCAAGACTTACATCACCAAGTCCAATGCAAAGCGTTGTGGTGGAACACAGTGCAAAGGCCACTGGACCCTAGAGCAGTGGAGAAGTGCTCTCTGGATAGACGAATCACGCTTCTCTGTCTGGCCAGCGGCTCCTTCCTGTTCCAACCTGACTGCGCACCTGCACAACTGCACAGATTCCTGACCTCAACTCAACAGAAACACCTCTGGGATGAATTAGAGTGGAGACTGTGAGCCAGGACTTCTCGTCCAACATCAGTGTGCGACCTCAGAAATCCACTTCTGGAAGAATTGTTAAAAAATCCCATAAACACTCCTAAACCTTGTCGAAATCCTTTCCTGAAGCATTGAAGCTGTTATAGCTGCAAAGGATGGGCCGACATCATTAAACCCTTCGGTTTAAGAATGGGATGTCACTCAAGTGTATATGCATGTGAAGGCAGATGAGTGAATACTTTTGGCAATATAGTCTGTGTTGTGCGTGTTTGTACATGGGATCAAAACACCCCCCCCCAAAAAAAAAAAAAAAATTATAATAAGCACTGGGTACATTTTTCAGAAAAGGTAAATATTGCACATGAGCGATGGACTCTGACATTAAGCTCTGACTGAGATGTTGAAATGCAGTCTCAAGGCTGTGGTGGGGGGAAAAAGGCTGCAGGAGGAAGACAAAGACGTCAGGTACAAGGACGACTTTCAGTACAAAAACCTTTAACGGCTTTAAAAAATCTTTTCCACACAGCAGTACCACAGATACATTGTTAAAATATTAAATACACCACTGATTGTAACTATTTTTTACTTAATCAGAATCTAATTATTCCCTTATTGATTGTTATGATCACACATTGCCTCTCAATTTTAAGTTTGAGTAATTTATTCCGCACTTACTCCCACTTGGGTACCGAGTTTCAAGCCCGCATGGAATACTGATGAAAATTGGATTGATGACCTTCAACTGCATACCAGATGAATGATAATGAGGAATCAGATTTGTGATGGTTGGTCTGTCTTGACGTGACAGTCTCATGTTTCCAGATACCTGTACGCTCCTGACGAATGTGTTTGTGACAGCAAAGCTGACTTCCCTCCCTGAAGCCATTACTTTTCCATGGCACACTAATGAGAGGCTACCCTGTTTGTGGATGAAGCTTCAGTCTTGTGGCATGCCAATACCACTGCCAAGATGACACAGAAGCTAGAGGCAAAACACAGGAACAGGTCAGCTCCTCCTTAAGCTTACCTGACCCTTTCTAAAATGCAGTATATAAATAGTTACATAAACTCATCAGACATTTTCCTTGGTACATCTTGCTAGGACCATGTTGTACCTCTTATTACCTTCAAAACTGCTTTAATTCTTCATGGCGCAGATTCAACAAGGTGCTGGAAACATTCCTCTGAGATTTTGGTCCATATTAATGTGACAGCATCACATGGTTGCTGCAGATCTGTGGGCAGCATATCCACGAAGCAAATCTCCTGTTTCATCACAGCCCAAAGGTGCTCTGTTGGATTGAGATCTGGTGACTGTGGAGGCATTTGGGTATTGTTATGTTAAAGAAACCAGTTTGATTTGAGCTTTGTGGCATGGCACATTATCCTTCTGGAAGCAGGCATCAGAAGATGGGTACACTGTGGTCATAAATGCATGGACACGATCAGTAAAAATACTTATAGACTGTATGTTCATTTGCTTTAAGGTTTGACGTGTTTTGGATTCAGAGATGCTTTTCTGCAAATGTTGGTTGTAACATGTGGTTATTTGAATTATAGCTGCCTTTGTATCAGCTCTATCTATCGCTCTATTCCCATCAGTCTGGCCATTTTCACCCAGAGTACTGCCACTAACTGGATATTTTCTCATTTTCAGGCCATTCTCTGTAAACCCTGGAGATGGTTGTGTGGGAAAATCCAAGTAGATCAGAAGTTTCTGAATTACTCAGACCAGCCAGTCTGACACCAACAACCACACCGAATTCAAAAGTTGCAATTCTTCCCCATCTTTGAACTACAGCAGGTCATCTTGCCCATGTCTATGTGCACAAATGTAATGAGTTACATGAAAAAAAGTGTACCTAAAAAGTGGCTGGTGAGTATATAATCTACAAAAACAGAGAAAAGAGTTGGATTTCTGCAGTGAGAAGGAAGCTGGTGTATGCAAGATATTGCAGACATTGGTCATGGTCATGTGTGTACTCCCTGTAGGTTTCTAATGTTCTTGTCTTGAAGATGAATGTCTCAGAGCTCCTAGTTTGTCTACCTAGGGTTGCTTGGTTTCTATTACTAAGCTATTTAGCATACAGCCTCTCTTTGTCATTGAGTTGTTGGAATATATGTTACTTAAATTAATCCCAACCTCAGGGTTTGAGGACGCTCTATAGCTCTAGTACTAATATCTTTCTGCCTCTTAATTGAAATGTCCGCTTATATCATCAGGTCAACAGAAACAGCTGTTCTGTATTGTTCTTTAGGCACAATGTGCGGATACATGGTTGAAAAAATAAAAGGCAAGTTGACATTTTTCAAAATCTCCAGTGCTTTTGGTAAGTAGTAGAACAACTGAAATTTTACCAGTTTTAAATATCTCTAATTAATCTGCAAGAGGAATGCCTTGAATAAAAGGTAGATACAGTGGGGTGTTTTCGGGCTCCCAATCAAACGGTATTCTTTTGGTTTTTCTTCACAAGTTCCCCCCACTGCTTCATCTGTTCTTTTCTTGTTTTAAGCAATTATTCGCCTTTGCTGCTGTTATGACACACTTAAATGAATAAAACTTTGGTAAACAACAGCAGACTACATTTGGGTGCACGTTTTCACGCCGTCTTGCAACTTTCCCAGTGTTATGATGAGTGTTAACTGTGTGTTAATTTGTGGAAGGCTGCGGTAGCGCTGTAATTACATATCTTTGTTTGTAATGTAAGCCTTATAGAATAGGGAGTTTACTTACATCTGTGATGCACACTGTTTAGTTTTGCTTGCGCGCGCGCGCGCGTGTGTGTATGTGTGTGTGTGTGTGTGTGTGTGTTTCAGACAAGGACAGCAGTTAGCTGAGGTGCAACACCTTTTCTCTCATTAGGCTTACTAAACAGGATAATGATTCCCCCGAGAGTCTCCATCGCTCTGCATGCCCTGTCACTCCCCGCACCACCATCACCATGGTGATCAAAGCCAGATGTGCACACTGCTGTTGCCGCCAACAAAGCACAACTGTACTCTGTGTTTTTACAGTTGTCACTCTGCTCAGTGCCGTAGCCCTTGGGGATTCTGCTGTGCTGCAGCAACGTTAGATAAACCTATAAGCTAACCACAGTTTTTCCCCTGGACTTCCACACTTACACTTTATAGCTGAAAAAACCAACCCAGAAACAAAATCAGCCACGTTTGACAAATGGAAGTAATTTACCGTTCCCTGTCAGTTGACACTGCTTTATTTTTTAGAGCATTTGACACCAAAACCAAAGGGAGCCGCTGCTTCCAGTTGCAAAGGACTTTCGAAACACAACTTGTTTTTCTTCCCTCATCTTTAATCCCTTTGTTGTCTCAACATGTGACTGCCGTTAATTCTGCTTGTTCTCACCAACATTACAGTCTTTATCCATCCCTGCGAGCCAAACTTATTAAACTATCAAGAAATGACCCATAAAGATCCGTCGCTGTTGACAAAAACAACGCCGAACCAAACCTTACTAATTTGTTTTGACTACAGATGAATGAGCATGCAGAACGTTCAGACCGCAGGATGCCATTCAGCTGTTTAGAAGAGAGAATAAATCAGTGCATTGGGACAGATAGCGAGGTATTGAATAACTGGTGGGATATTTTTGCATGACTGCCAAATATGTGCTATTTGTTTGAAAAGTGGCGAGGAATGAATTTGCCATCTTTCATCATTTTTAACAACAACAACAACAAAAAAACACCCCATCAACAAACATCTCTGCGAGACGGAACCACAAAGACAAAGAACTGAAAGAGGGCAGAAAAAAATTTACAACGCTGATCAAAGAATGGCAGACAAGAAACAAAACACAAAACACACCTGCAGAGACAGATGGAGGTAGCCCCAGAAAAGAAAAAGAGAGGGCAACGCAGCGCCGCAAGAAGCGCCGGTAGACAGAAATGAAGGAGGAATAATAAGCAAGGCGGGAAAACAATTTGTTGCCGATTTAAGCTTTTTAACGACAAGCGCTGCGTCGCACGGACACAAACCTGTCGTCAAAGGCAGGCCTGGTTTGATCAATAAACTGGAAAGAACAGCGAGATCCTTGACTTGTCCCCGGTTGACACCATTAGCGTGTTGGTTTACCACCATAACTGTCTCCTCCTGGATCTGTGCCATGCGACAAGGTGACTTGGCTTGAGCTGTCCCATGATTAATCAGGTTCTGCCACAAAGTCATGTGCTCTGATGCGGCAGCGCAGATCACAAGAGGAAAAAGAAAAGAGGAAGCAAATGCTAAAGACACAAAAATCCAGCTCTCAGCAGATCAATTTATTTAACGTTTCGGGTACAGCTCAAGGATCTTTCCTTTAAAAGAGACTGAGGACACTATCAAGAAGAAAGATTCAAACAATGGGCTGGGATTACAGTCCAGCACGTAACTGCTTTAAAACATCCAATTCAATTTCAGCCCTCTGTCACATGTCTGAACAGAAACAATACAATTTAATGTTGATCAATAGCACAGCACACAGGCCTGGCAACAACTCTCATTTCAGCTGTGTAACTGCACCTGAAAGCATGTTCAGATGTATCTGCTGTATGGTTACACGTTGTAACCTGGGTCTCCTTTCTGTCCATCGCTCTGACTTTAAAGCCCAGAGGTGATCATGGCGCTTAAATCATGAAACAGCCTTCCTCAGCCTATCAGGTGGGCTAATTCTTTTGAAAACACATTTTTATAGGTTAGCCTTAAACTTTTCCCCTTTCGGGCCATCGTTTTACAACTAATTGCTTGTGTGGAAGCAATGTCTTGGAATAAACCATATGGTTTGGGTACTTTTCCACTTGTACATTTTCTACTCAACTCCACTCAACTCTGTTTTCAAGGTTTTCCATTAGGTGGTACCAGGTACTTTTTCTTTTATCTGCTTGGCCGGAGTTTAGAGCGAGCTCAGTCCATCTGAAAATGTAAAGTCAATAGACTGCCACCGATTGGCTGGTCATCAGAGCGACTCCTTCACAACAATCCAAACCACCAATTTTGAAACCTGGAAATGAGGGAAATGGCTCCACAAAACCCAACTCCGTGGACCCCGAGTCTGACAAAAAGCCAAAGAGCGAGCAGTATTTACGTCACGATTTCGCCGCTGTTGTGCCGAGCCGAGAAGGCAGTAGCGGAGAAGAGGCTTATGTTCATGGTTTTATTACTCAAACCATGAAGCACTATGTAGCTCTTTGTTTTGAAAAGTGCTATACAAATAAAGTTATTATTATCATGATTATTATTATTATAAGCACACTGTGGCTGAACACTTGCTGTGCAGACCTCGAAAAAAGGGCCAAAACATGTTGGCTAGCTGCATCTGCTAATTATATGTCAAAAAGGTGAAAGAACATCACAGTTTCTCGAGGGTAGCGACAGTTCACAGCGTGCACAATCCGAGCAAAGATGACATTTCAACCAAAACACATTTGGCAAAGCAAACTAATAGCACTTTAACATATTTTCTCGTAGGCTGTGATGGATGGCTACCTCCTTTGTAACCTATTTTTGCAAAGGAGGTTAGGCAGCACGGCGTCACCAGCAGATTGCAACACGATTCTGCCCACTAACCTGAAAATAGAAAGCAATTCTTGCGTTTGGACATTCCACCTTAGATGTGCAAAGGCAGTCATAAATACAGCAGAGTTCTCGGCATTTAACTCTTAAAGAAAAGAAACATGACAAATCCGTTGATCCACTTTGTACAGCCCCCACTCCCCCCCAAATGAAAAGAAATCCTCAGACACATTTTTAACTTCATCTCCTATCAAAGAGGCCCAGATTGCAATCTGCTACACAATATGTTTTGCTCCATTTTATTACCCACATAGATAAACCTCATGGATGGAACACAGGCCTATGAGTAATGAAGGCCCCCTCCACATAACAAGATCCTACCCTCCGTATGCTCTCCGTCTTCTCTCTGTCTGCAGCGGCCATGAGTTTAGCTGGTCATTTTCCTGCTTTTCTTTCAAAGGAACAGACCTGCACAGATGTTGTAACAACACATAATCAGGTTTTAGCACTTGAAAGCAAGAGTAAGTAATTAGAAACACATTTCCTAACTGATAAACACACAGAGTGTGCGTATCACTGGGTACATTGAGTAATATAGCAGTGCAGCAAACAGACATGTTAAATGGACATAGTAACTGAGCACAAAATGCAGGAACTGTCTTTTGTTGGCATCTAGTATTATTGTCCCTGCGCATACTTCTTTTCAGATCAAGTTCTGGCACATTTTTAAGCTCGCTTGCATGCACAGCATGTTTAATATCCACAGATTTCTAATCGTGCTAATTTCAGGGGACTGCAAGTCATTGAGGTCTGCTTTGTTTTCTTGTTCTGCTGTAAAAGCCAGTCTGTTTTCAGGTTCAGTTACTCGACTTAGTCCGTGACATTTGCATCCTCAATTTGTTATTTAGTCCAGTTTCCTCTTCCACTAGCTGCTGCACAGCTCGAAAGCAGAACGTTTCCACCCCCATGATTAAGAGTCAAGGTGTCCTTTCAGCAAATGCTGCTCTTGTGTTTTTTTCTTTCCAAACATACCTTTGCTGATTGTGGACAAATGGCTCAATTTCAGCTTCATCTGTCCACGGCCCAGCTTTCCAAAACGACTCTGCTTTCCCAGATGTTGCTCTGCACACTTTAGTTTTTGACTTTTGTCTTGATGCCACAGGCAAGGTTTCCTTCTGATGACTGTCCCAATGTACACCATACATCAATTCTGCACAGCTGAATGTTGCAGGAAGCCCCTCCCATGCCAGTTCAACCTTCCTGCAGCTCCCATATGCAGTCATATGGGAGGTTTACTTTGCCTCTCAGCCCACCAGACATGCTGTTTTATCTCAAAGTTTTCTTTCAGATCTTCTTTCGACTTCCACAGTTTTCCTTTCCACAATTTCATAATTGCATTTTGAACAGAGGAGATTCAAAGCTGGAAACACTTTGATATCCTCATACATTATAGCTTCATCCCCAAAAACAGAACACTCTTTAAAATGGTCACAAAAACAGAATGCAAATCTCCAAAATCTCATATAACCCTACACCTCACGTGTACCTAGAGTTGACTGAAAGAAAATATATTAATTGTTGAAAATGCAACACTCTTGTCTTCTTTGGAAACCACACTCTTTGAGAGGAGCCTTAACTTCTGAAGATTTGAAAGCAAAATGACTTCTTTCAGTACATAGCCTGCTGTTGGTATTGTCTTGCAAGAATACGTAAAACCTTCCATTTTGCATCAGCTTTGATGCAAAACATCTTTTCCAGCAACCAGGCCACTCCCAAAGAAACACTTGGTTGGCTCCTCTCTTCTTAGCCTGGAAGAAGATCAGATTTAGACTGGCCTAACCTCTGGACAAGTTACCTTCTCCACTCAGTCCATCTTAAATGAGCTCAGGTTTAGAGAAGGAAGCAGTGTTTATGGATCATTATTTTGTGGTTTTCAACAAGTATTTTGAGATTCAGTGTTAATTTCCTTCTTCTTTCATGCACAGATTTCCTCTCTTTTTGAATTCTCTTAATCCTGATGATCTTATTATGATCTGTAGGTAGTTGAAAAGTGGTGATAGGGAATGTTGTTGATGTATTCACCTGCAGAGCAGAAGTCTGCAGGTCAACTAAAAATATTGACTGGTGGTGCATTATACACACCAGCCCTGATTTGTAGGCAATCGTTAATTTCAAGACTTGATGTTGGATCCAGTTGTTAAGAGCCAGGGACTACTGAGTGTTGCCAAAGGCTTGAGGAGTCTAATCACTTCTTATTTAGGCTGACCTACCTTACAATTTAATTAAGGCCTGATAAGTTAATTAACGTCTGAGTATTTCAGATTTGTGTTTGTGCATTAATATATCAATTGAAGCCGAATTTATTAAGAATAAAACAAAAATACACATCGGTTACATCTATTTTAAGAAGCAGAATCACTTGTAAATCAGATTCATGTTTGTAGCAAATTAATTATCTATACTAAGATCATGGCACATCATCTGGAAATATAGAGGAGAACACCCACACACATTCCCGAGATCAAAATAAAAAGCGAGACCCTTAACAAAAAGTATATAACACCAAGATAGATGCAGTTCTCAGTGGAATTGGAAAGAAAAAGGGGTAAAAATACAAATGAATTCTCTACTGAAGCATGCATTTTACAGTAACCTGACACTGAGGTAGCAGGCTATTGCTCTTACATTCTTGCAGAGAACTACAAAAAAAGACCTTGGTTTGATTTTAAACCACTCAGTGAAAAGCATTGTACAGCCAGCTAAAGCTAAATCAAGGCCACTGGTGGAGCTTGGCAAGCACCTGCTTTGCTTTCCCAAATGGCTGATTGCATCACTGGGGAGATGTTTGTCTCTGGCTCTTCTCCAGATGGGGACAGTTGTGCTGCTCACGGTGCTGAAGGTATTCACCAGCTGGCAGGCTACAGCAAACAGACCTTGTCAGATGGTGGGTTAACTGGTCAGCAGATCTCTTTCCCTTCACTTCTCAGTTCTGTCTCTGCTCAGTTTGTTGTGGGACTTTTGATTTAATTTGTGGTGTATTTATGTAGAACCTATTTTTGTTTTAGCATGTTATTATGTAGCCAAATGCCCAGAATGCACTGACTTACATTGTTTTCTGTGTGACTTTATAAGTCTCTCAGTCTTGTTAAGGAATTTTGGTCCCCTCTTCTTTACAAAGATGCTTCAGGTTTACATGCATTTGTTTATGCACAGCTCTCTTAAGGTGTCGCTGCAGAATTTCAGTCAGGTTGACGTCTGGACTTTGACTGAGCCATTTCGACACACTTCATTTTTCAGCCATTCTGCTGTGCCTGAGATCGTTGTCCTCTTGCATGTCCCAATGTCAGACAAGTAAATGGCCTCGCATTGACTCCAGAATACTTTGATGAGCAGAGATCAGGGTGGACATGGTGGATCTACAGGTGACTGTTCCAGAAATCTTGTGGTTTGTTCAGATGAAACTTTGAGATACCTAACCCCAAAAAGATGATTTTGTTCATCTGGCTGTAGCGTTTTCAGTGGGAGAAGCATTTCATCACTCATCTAATTGACTTCTTCAGTCTCAGCTGACTGCAGGCTTCCCCAACGCTATGTCCAGATGAACAGAATCAACTTTTTGGGATTTCCTTACCTGAATGATCGAGCATGCATCAAGACATTTATGAACCTGAGCTGTGCTGCATTTTTTTTTTTTTCTAAAGAAAAAGGGGCTTTTTTCCTGGCAACCCTTCCAAACAAACCACACATGTTCAGCCTTTTTCTAATCATACTGTTATGTACTTTAGCAAGCAAACAGGGGACTGCAGAGTCTGAGATGTAGCGCTCATTTTTTCCCCTCCCACTGAACATTGTAGTCTGACCTTGGTTTGAATGTGCTGGGACGTCCACTCTTGGAAAGACTGGCAACTGTCTTCAACGTTTTCCACTTGTAAATAAATTGTTCTCGTTATAGAATGACTTTTGTTGGCAGTGTCCTTAAAACCCTTGCTAAACTGAAGAGCAGCAACAATTGTTTCTCTAAGAAAACCTCTGATGGCTTTGCTCCAGATGAGCAAACTGCTAAATTTCTGCTTTTATAGAGGTGCTCACACTTGACGATCAGTTACTGTATCCTAGTGCATTTGATTTTTAGCACCTGGGTGCTACTTATCCTGTTGATATGGAAGCAGAAAGGATGTGCTTAGTTCTTTTTACAAACTGCTTCTGAATGTTGTTTTTGTTAAATAAATCCGTCACATGTTGTTTTTCATCTAAAAACGTATTTATCTAATTTAAGACTTGTTACAGACCAGTTTGTTTGTTTTTTTAAATGTCATGGTACCTTAAGAATAAAAGATTTTTTTTTTCATATAACTATCCATTCGTCCATTCACTTCTACAAGGACACTGCTTACTGTAGCCTCATCATTTTGTACTCTGTCTGACCAAGGCAATACATTTTAGAAAAAAAATCTAACATTAATGGAAATCTGATAAAGAAAAATACATTTGACATTTTTGCCATTCGTAGGCCAGTAACACCACTGTACATCTAAAAGAGCCACGTAATGCTTTGAATATTTCCTCCCAGGTGGACACTGGCCTGTATAAGGTAGGACTGTGGTGGCCGCACGCTTTGTGCAAACTACATTCACACTTGATAAACTCAACAATTGCAGTCGTATGTTTTGGGCTGTGTGTAGAATATGTGTCCAGACTACAAGGACATTGGCAGGATAGCAAAGTAGACTTACAGAGAAATTGTACAGGTAGGTACAAGAAAAACACAAGAACAAACAGAAAATGCTTGGATGAATGATTACTTTGGCTAGGTATGTTCTGAGCCTTTGAAGCTATAATGGTCTCACCAAGGCTTTGGTTAGGCTATGTGCGCCTTCTAATAAAGACAGTTAAAACTGGGAAGTTTATAGAGCATTTTGTCCTGCTATATTAATTTAGGATGGACAAACAACTTTCTGCATTTATGTTGATTACAACCAAAAATGTAAAAAAAAAACCAAAAAACAAAACTATTTAAATAAAATAAAAAATAAAATACAACAATAACAGCCACATAGGCAATGACAGCATGCCAAAATAATAATATAAATTATAAAACAAAATAAATAAAAAAACACATTTATTTACTTTTTTTTTATTGCAAATATGTCTACAAAAATTAGGAATACAGGTAGAGATATAACAAGTATGGTTAAGTAAGTTCAGTTGCAATGCAGAAGAAAAAAAAAAAACACATTCTGGTGCTTTGTGCCATATTTTGGATCAAAGTTTGTTCCCTTTTCTGAAGACTTACATTCACTAGAAAATACACAGAGACCAAAAAACAGTCCAGTACCACCAAACTCTAGCAAACTCTAATATTAGAACCTGTGGAAGCGCAATCGTGGCATAACTCGTAAGTATTAATACATTTATAAACACAGAGACAGACCATTAACACATAGGGAGTGGAAACAAAAAGAACTTATAAAGAACAGAAAGAAAGAAAGGAAAACATAAAAAAAATAAAACCCAAAAGTTATACAAATAAATGTAAGTTTGAAACTTTGAATTGTACTTGACTAATGTCATACATAAATACAGACAGGACAAGACATATGATAAAGATGTAAAAATGCAAATGCGATTAAAGTTTGTTTTTAAACATTTTTTATGGTTTACAAAAAAAGTGCTTAGCAACATTGCATCTGCAGCTTTCAGAGGAAAAGCTGTTATATTCTGATTCTTTGGAATTTATAAATGTTAATGGCGGCGCACAGAGGAGGATCAGATAAAGACGGCAGAATCTATTTGGGTGCATTTTCATTTTTGAACTATAATGTAATCAACTAATACGCTTCAGTATTCCTAATGAATCACAATCAGAATTTTTCAAGAAATAACCTCTGAGGACATTGGGCAGGCCAAAGTGCGATCAGCTTTCTGTGCTCCATCTGCCAGAAAATGATTTTTTTTTGTACCACTGAGCCTTAAAAACATGGTCCATGAATTCATTACCGTTTCTACATAAATGCATTGCAATTATTTAGTTGCCCAGCTATTTATTTACATTTCCTCTTGTTAACAAAGCTTTTGATTATGACCTTTAAGGTTATAATCAGAGTATATTTAAATGTGTGGGCAGAAACGTACTATATGCTGCACATAAAAAAAAAAAAAAAATATATATATATATATATATTTTTTTTTTCTTTCAAATATAAGAAATGACCCTCACAAGGCTCTTAGTTTGGCGAGGAGTGCCTCTACATCTGACTCTCCATTGGTGCCACAGCTGCTCACTGTGGGACTAAAGGAGGATGACTGGAAGGCTGGAGTTCCCGCGCTCCCTGTGCCAACCTCCATCTCTTTTTCGGTCGCTTTAACTCTCTCCACCACCCTCTCTCTGTCCGGCCCATAGCCGTGACCCGCCACGTTCCTGTAACCGCGGCCCGACTCTGAACCCACAGCAGCTTTGGCTCTGGCTGCAGATGGATGGCTCTCAGACTCGTTATGGGCCTCCCGGGCAGAGGGAGCTTTCACCGCCGCTGAACTCGCATTTATATTCTGCCGAGAGCGAGACCTTTGTAAAGGTGCCTTGTTGTTTTCTGCGAGTGAAAAACAGAGACAAAGCAGTGAGCACAACTATGAGAATGAGGGAGAAGAGGGTGATGCGTGACTGACACGTTAAATGAATGGGAGCAAGGAGGTTAATCAGATTACAGATTAAATTACAAGCAAGCCACAGAGAAGCGGCAAAAGCAGGCGAGCAATGAGAAAATAGAAAGTCAGGCGATGCAGCGAAACACGAAATGATGAAATAAAAGAAGTTAGGAAGTAATAAAAACAGTTTAGTAAACAATTACGCATGCAAAACAAATTACATACATACACAAGAGGTCGCACTGCTAGTCTGTTAGAATCGACATACTCTCACTGATGAGACTGAAGTTTCTGCAGTAGACTCTGGCACAAAGCCAGCTCAGCATGATGAAATGGATATGGCTGATCAACCACAACAGAAACTCAATAACATTGTATGCTGCCCTTTTTCCCAATCTCCTAGTCTCCCCCCCTTGCATGACACCCTCCCACCCAGCTTCACCTCCCCTGATTCTACCATCATCATCCATTCTCCTTCCTCTGCTCTTCATCTCGGCTCTCTGCTCCGGCACTTGTCCTCTTCATCTTTCTTATTCCTTAAAACACATTCCCAGGCAGACAGTGAAACAGAGCAACGCCCAGATGCCAAGATCAGACCTACGTTCTGAATTATAATCCCTCTGAGTAGATCTTAGACTTCATCATCAGTATGTGCGCGCTGGAAGGAGAGGGCAAATCCATATTCATGTGACCTTGAGCGTGAGGCTGAGAGGAGTGGCGCGAGGAAAGACACCGCCGCATTTAAAGTTTCCTGAGCCTGAAATGTCTGGCAAACAGGAGTCAAACACAGCAGAGCAGAACAGAGCGACCCGCTCTGTCAGCCAATCGGTAATGAGTTTGGAGCGTGGCCAGTCAGTCATGACAGTGTGTTTTATGGGCCGAGCTGACGAATGACAAGGAACGTCCCTGAACACAACCTCTGACAAATAAATAAGGATAAAGGGAGGAAAGAGAGCAGACAAGAAGGAAGCGACTGCAATATTAAGGAAAGAAAGTCAACGTTCGCACTCGCGCACACAAACACACGCTGTTACGTTCACAACAAACCTGTTAGGCAAACAAGAGGCAGTGGGTGACTTTAAAAGGAGGAACTGAGTAGAGTGTTTCGCCTTGCTTGCTGTGATTGAACATTTAACACAGCTGAAAATGCAAGTCTCCTCTCATTATCTGACCCTTTTTGCGCCATCTTCCTGTTGTAGCAGTCAAACTTGCAACAGATGACAATTATTTCCCACTGCTGATCCTTTTTGCTCCACAATTTCCCAATCATGCCCTGTTTCTCTGTCCTCCCCCTAAAAAGTGCATCAGCTACACCCACCCTGTCTATTTCTCTCTACTTAGCGATGCCCCCCTCTTTTAAGGAAATGCTTGTTTCCCTTAAAAGCGGCTCTCACAGATTCAGAGCTGATGCTGGGAAAGTGATCAGTTCTGTAATAAACTATTTGCATTTTGATATCTTGTTTACACTTTAGCTTAATCTCAAATTGAGGCCGTTTCTGTCACGAAAAGCAACACGGATGGGATTATTATCACACGTCGAGTGTGACGAAATGTCAATCTTTGAATTTACATTCATTTTAACATGTATTAGCATTTAATTATTTTCAGCTCTGCATGGAGCCTAAATTACTTATGAAAACCACATACTGACTGGAGTACAAAATGCTGTTTCGATACATATACATTTACACTTCAAAAAGAAATGAAGAAACCCCACACTTGAATAAGACCTCTTATCCAAAAGTGCATTTCTCTTCTCCCTAACAGGGCCTTGGCCTTTAGTGGTGAACATGATCAAAGTGCTGGCAAGTTCAGTTTCTTCTCAGTCTGCCTGCCTGTGACACCTCGCTGCCCCTTCCTTTGAAGCCTCGCTAGCTTCTCAACATATGCCTTCATCTAAGCTGTAAAACACGTCTGAGAGATGTAAAATATGTCTCATCTTCCAGGTAGCACTCCTTTAACCAACAACTGACAAAGGCTGTACAGGAGAACTAGTCAAGCAGAATTCGAAATCGCTGCTCTGGATCGTCAAGGAATTCAAAGACAAAACTGTCGTCTTTTATTGAACACATGCCTGTGATGGTAGAGGTGTGAATTTATCCTTCTCCCACCATCAAATATGGATTAGCTACGTGATGTGCAATTAGATATAAAAGATGGTTAGTGTACTTTAGTACGCAACATACTCAGGATAAATGCCACATCATTATAAGAGGTCTCGACTGAACTTTGGTGCTAAGTGACACTGATCTAAGTGATATTACTGCAATACATGATTAGATTCTGATCTGCTGCCTCAGGAGCCACAAAAGGCTTCATAAAGCTTTTTCCACCCCGATCACGTACGAGGACACACTTTGATAAAAATGCTTCTGTTACTTCAACACAGTTACATCCATGTCGGTACATTGTTACAGCAAACCCTTCCAAAACCCTGTTTGGTTTCTTCATGCAAACCTCCCCAGAAATGTAAATACACGTCACCATCGACGCAGCCTGCACAGGAATAAATACCCCATCAGCTTTTGCGACCTATGCATGATGTGTCGTAGGCTCTATGTTGATATTATAATTCAGGCGTTAGTATTTCTGAGCTATGCACTTTTTCCTAAATCTTGGCCACTGGGCATTTTTTTAGGGTGGAACATTAGAGAAGTAGGGAGAGAGCAGCGAGGAATGGCACTGAGAAAATGGTCCAGGGCAGACTCGAACACAGGCCCTCTCAACCTTTCAGCGCCCGCTCACCTGCTACTGGGCATTATTTACCTCAGTTTTAAAATCCAGCTCTTCGAACACTAAATAGTTACATGTCCTTGTAAGTAAAAAGCTTCTTTCTTCAGTTATTGTCTTTGACCAGGAGCCATTGCAAGCCAGCAGCATTTTTACTGTGTGGTTTTTGTGAAATAATAAGCTGGTGAATGCCACTTTTAAGCTAAAAAGTGAAACGGTGTGTTGTCTGGTACTTACACAGAACTTTTCTATTTCTACTAAGCACTTTCCTCTGTAATGACTGAACTGTGAAGCCACGGTGGCGGTTTCCAACACCTTTGACGTCACTGATGGAGGCAGAACATATTAAACCAATGTTTGATCTTGGGTTTTGGCCTGTGTATTGATAGAGCACCAATACAGCAGCCCATACTTAGAAGTTCATCTTCACACCTTAATGTCAAACTACTTTGTTAGAAAGCTTTCACAGTGAAATATAATAAAAGAGCAGGAGAGGTATTCTTTTCTTCCACTGGCAAACGGCAACACAAAAGAAAGCACATTTCCTTATAAAAGATCATTTGCTGCGTTTATGTTCGGTGCTGATGCAGGTAAGCATTTATTCACTTCTTTCCTGCTTCTGGATTGTCGACATTTGAAAAAGAAGGTAGGAGCAACACTGAGGCTTCTGAGACAGAAAGTGAAGTCTGGGCTGCAGCAGTGCTCACCTGTCTTTCACTTTTTCGCACTGTTAAAGCTAAACTGACACCATTGTGGTAATAAACTCATCAACATCAAGAGGTGTTAAGAGAATGGAGCAAAACTGAACATATGAGAAAGCCTGAAGAGTGGTATTTTCCAGAGTGTCAACCATAAACACAGCGCTAAACCAGCAGTCTATCACAGTCCTCAGTCCGACGCCGTCCTTTAGTCTGCTTGAAGGCAGAACAGAGAAGAAAAACTGTTCAAAAATGACAATAAAAGAGCTGGCAGACTGAGTGTGTTGTGCCTTTTCGCTCTCGGCTTTGCTGTAAAATGTGTCTTTAAACTGTGAGTCTCAGAGCCCAAAGCCTTTTTTCCCAGCTACTGACACTGGTTCTGTTTCAGCATAAGACAAGCAAAATCTCAAACGAAACAGACTAATCGCTGCTCTGAATCATTTGAAAATATCACTGGGAATTTCAAGATGGAACCATGGTGGTTTATTACATGTCTGATAGGATGGCATTTTGTAGAAATGTAAAAGGCCCTGTCCAATAGAGGAAACAGAGATTTTTTTTTCTCCATCTGCAAATAGCTGCAGAGAGGAATTCACATTTTTCTCTTGTCAGATCATTTGGTCCATTTGCATTTGCCACTTCAAATACAGATGCAGATGAGCCTTTCCTCTCATCTCTCACTCCCTCCCTGTCTCTCCACTCTTATGAAGTTTGCTGTATTTGATCACTTTAAGAAGAGAGCAGTCATGCAGACTTAGAAAAATACAGATAGTGAAGTGACTTTTTCTCTCCACGGAGTGACTGACACAACAAGTTGAAGTTAGCAAGATCAAATACACACTTCTTTACCCGTCATAAATCAAAACATGGCTAGATGGCTTGTTTTTTGTTTTTTTCCACCCTTTCCATTTAAATCTAAATCCTTGCATTTGGGGCCACTTTATGGCGTATGACTTTGGTTACATAATCAAACAAAAGCACATTTTTTCCCCAAAAAACATTTTGTATAAATACTACTAATAATTTGTCATTGTTGATTTTAATTATTATATATGCTTGTGATTGTCTAACATTATTGGCTAGGCTCACATCTTTTGTGTGTACTCCTTTTACATTGCCATTGGTTCCTCTTGCTGACCTGTAGTTGTCTAATATGTTGCTGTATTTACTGTGTTTTCCACTGCTATTGTACTCGGGTTACTTTCCACCTCCGTGTCAACAAGAAATCTCTGATCTTTTTTGCATTGCTGAAGCAACCAACCGTCTGTGTCCTGTTTACACTGGTCATGTAATGCAAGTTTACTTGAAGATTATTTCCGAATGCTTGCTAAAATGCTCATCTATATCCAAACAAATTTAGCTTTAAAATAAAAACATTTGAATATGTGGATATATAGCCTCAGTGTCGTAAGAGCAGCCACAATGAACTGAAAGTGACCAGCTCTGTTTTATCTATTGAAAATTTCCATCGAAGAGATGAGAGACAAAAGCAGAATTAGGCATATCACTTGGAAATCAAATGGTTAAAATGCACTGGTGGCTTTACTTTCAGTCCTACAATGAAACATGACTGACTTTTGTGTTGCAGATTCTTTGTACAGTACAGCAGAGTAAAGTCTAGCACAGGGTAGTGTAGTATATAGTTGGTGTCCATGCAGCCAGCCCATCCGCCCAGCATTTTATGGCTGAGGGGTTAAAACATCAGATTTTTTGAGCAGTTATAAATTATCTCCTCAACAGCAGTGAGATCAGTTTGTCACTGTTATTGTAGCCATGTTCTGCTGTCATGTGTTTATAACAACATAAGAACAGAAATCATCTCAGTGTGTCAAAATGTTTCTTAGAACAATATTTCCTCATTCAGAACAGAGACAGATACTCAATTTTTCAGTTTCCGTATATAGTCTAGTTATACTAGGATGTGAGATTACTGTGTCAGAACATGATAAAAACTGTATTAGAAATTAAATACTTATAATTTATGCCATCTGAATTAAAAAAAATAAATAAATACCGGTAGTCGCCAGTGCTACCTCTCAGCTTCCTGAAAGTAGGATCTTTAGGTAGCAAAAGTCACTTGGAAACACAATTTTGAGAACACATAATTACCAATTCACTAACATAACTTAACCCACCCTCCTGCTTATTTTATATCTTGTGCTAGGTGTTCAAGATTTTAACTATACTGTTAACTGTAACTGACATATTTACTTGTGCATGCAAGAGCTTAAAAAGGAAATGAGTGTGACTTTTGTTTTGCTTTTTTTTACTAGGCCTAAAAGGGAAAAAAGCTTTGCTTTCTTTGGTCCTGTGAGTTTTAGACCTACCAGTCAATTAAAAACAGTTTTCAATTCCCTGTCTGCCTCTGCAACAACTATGTCATCAGAAGCATTATTAAGCCTTAATGTATAAATGCTATCTAAATCACAATGTATTTGTACCAGAATTGTCATGACAGCATAGATAATCAAACAATGATTTTACATAATTACCTGTTATTTATGAAAGCTCTATTTCAATACACTTCTTATTTGTAATTTGAAGACCAAAAAAGAATTATACACTTAAGTCTATGTACCATGGGAGTCAGTCCTTTGAACCTTATCATCATTTTGACTGCAGTAATACTGGCAGAATATTCCCGCCTGTGTTTACATAGAAAGCAAAAGACTGTAAATGAAACAAAGCGTGGAAAATCTTTTAACATTTCTGCTATCAAATTCTGTCCCGGCATGAAACTCCATACAATTACAACAATCTGGCAGCAGAATGGTTTTTATCATTATGAAAATTCCCTGAATACAAATTGAGAAAAAGCTCTGAATGCCATTTTGTTAAAAGGCTGAAACACTGGCTGTAGTATAGCATATTACACTGTGCCATTAAGAAATCTGCAAAAATAAATAAATAAATTGTATCAAGGCTGCCAAATTCCAAAGTGTCAGATTGCCAGCAGATACAGCTAAGCTATCCACATGAGAAGCCTATATGATATCCTTCCCGGGTAAGAACACCTATGGCAAAGTGTAAGAAGTCCTACTGACCTCCTTCTTGAGCTCTTTTGTTCTCAAAATCTTAAGTAAATTTAAGTAAATGGAGGTCAAGGTCAGCAAAACACAACCTCATCCAAGATTTTAAGTAGATCCACCTATGGTATCACTTTGAAAATCCTGTGTCGTCTTGTTCTCATGTTATTGTGCTCACAAAGCTGGATGTCGATGCCACCATGCTAGCTTGCTAAAGATATCCACTACTATCTCTACAAATTGATCTCTAGTACTAGCAGTCATTGTTCAATATTTCACATCACTAACCAAAATGGCTAAAGGCTAGTTAGCCGCTAGCTGATTTGTTTGTGCAACTGTCAGTATGCTTCCTCTTTGCAAATATGATTCATTGTGGGAAAATTCCCTCCTCCTGTAAGTCATTTTTAAATTGTTCTGTGTGGATTAACCAGTCATTCATGGTGGAACTGGTAACACTGAACAAAACTTGTGCAGAACTTTTCAGACATATTCAGTGTATATAACAGAAGATGAGACTAGGTGTGTGTTTTGCTGCATCTCTGCTAGCAATCAGCACACTTGAGGTATAAAAGCAGAGTTGCTATGACTCATAGTACAAATAAAACAAATTCAGAAAAGCAAAACTGATTGAATGGAGGAAAAGGGGTGAAAAACCTGGCTCACAAAATAACCCTTCTTACTTTGTTCGTACTCTAATGGACAGTTGTACATTACCACTTAGGAATACAAATGGTATAAAAAGAAAGAAAAATCCCCTTACCATTTTATCTGTGAGGATGGGATTGTGCTCACTGTACTCTAGAAGGCTATGACTTTGCACATACACAATGAGATGTGCCAAGGAGAGCTACATTTAAGAGTCGTATGGTGAAACAAATGTGAGTCATGTGCCAAAGTCCCCCAGCCAGTCTTTTAAAGGGTAAAAGCAAGAAGACAGCTTGTTAGCTTGGGTGTATTAGGCTGACTCTAATTAAAGATCATTACTTGGCAAAGCACCAGTCACTGAAGGTTAGTCCCTTGTTTGTTTGTTGTAGTTAGCTGCACATGTGCAGACTGTACTGTCTAGCTTTTTCTGACACAGCAGACAGGATTAAAAATGAGGACAGGCAACAAGCAATGAGAGGAGAGTGAAAGGAGAACAAAAGTGGGAGAAATGAGATGATGAGGGAGAGGATGACAAGGTGGACAGACTAAACAGCCTCAAGACAGTGGTGTGATTTGGGGGCAATGACTGTAATTTGGACTAGACTCAAATAGAGCACAAAAACTGAGGGAGCTACGTGAAAGAAGAGAAAATAGAGGACATGCAGAGATGGGAATGTTGAAAGAGCACTATAACAGTCCCTATGGGTAATCCAAAAACCATCACTGACATAGGTAACTGAGGCCTTTCCGGCTCTAACGCATATATAAATGTTTTCCTTTGTTAAGCATTGATTCTGCTCCCCTCTTTTTCTCCTCCTTCTCTCCCACATTAACAACCTCAAATATATTTGTTTAATTACAGAAGAACATGATTCAGTTCCACAGTTTTAGTGGAAATGAGACATAATTTGGAAGATAAATATGTGCCAGTATGTACTCGTGATACAATTTTATTTATTTATTTATCAATACATTTTTTTTGGCTGAGCCTACAGTTCACTGAGGAGCTGCAGCCAAATAGTGCTTGTTATAATTTGTTGTTAAAAAATGTGGTTCGAGATCTGGTAGTAGGATTTATTATTTGAATTTATTATAAATGAAATGATTAATGATTTAATAAAGATGAAATGATCAACAGACTAATTGATGAGTAAAAGAATTATTAGCTGCAGCCCCAGGGACATGTATTACATCTTACTAGGGCTGTCAGAAGCACATATTTTGATTTAGTGACAGTAATGATCAGTCCAAAAAGAAAACAGCATTGGCCCTTTTTATAATTACCACTTTGATACAGTTAATTTGTAAAGGCTCAAAGCTAATTTTAGAAAACATTATGCCCTTTCAATAGAGCTGGCACAAGTGGAGAGAGTTTACATTGTGTATAGTAGTGGATCAAAAATCTCACGGTTCGGATCGGATCATGGTTTTAAAGTCACGGATCGGATCAATTTTCGGATCAGCAAAAAAAAAGAAAAAAAGACAAAATTTTAACATTTACTTATTTAAGTATTTTTTGCCTATTAAAAACATTCAACTCAAGACTCATTCCACGCAATTATATAAAAACAAATTAAGGTGCAATATAGGGCAGTACAGGGCTTTGTATCTACCACTCCGCTGTGATATGAGCTGTCACGGTCACGTAGCTTTCCGTTGACCTGGAAGTCCACCCATTTGTAGTTGGGCAACAGAAGATGCCTGGGACAGTTCAGCCATAACTTTAAACTTTTCCTGCTCATACATGCCTGGGTACAATCTTGTCACTGAAGTGAACGCGCAACGGGATATCATAGCGTGGCTCAAGCACGTTCATCATAGTTTAAACCCCTTGTTTTGCACAACGGAATACGGCCTCCCGTCTGCAGCTAAACACCTCAGTAGCTTTTGTAATAGCTTTAGCCCAGTCGGATTGGGCAGCAAACTCCTCTGCTCCTCCACTTGGACCGCTAGCGCTGGCCACAACTATCGCTTGACAGACCCACCACGCGCACCATACACATACTTTTTTCCCTTCTTTTTCGAATCTTCGGATCACGTGTGTGCCGAACCGTGGAGTGGGATCGGTTCGGATTACGGATCAACCGTGATCCGTTGCACCACTAGTGTATAGTATCTGGGAGATAAAAACTGTCATTATAGCGAAAATATTACTGATCAGTATGGGCGTCTATGGTCACAGTAAGTGGAGCCTGAATATCTGGCTCCAAAGAAAGAGAGGGGACAGTCCCTTGACATTTATAGGTCACCCTCTATGACCGCATTCTTGTAAGCATTTATTTATTTATTTTTAAACTGGACAGGCAGTGGGATTTGCACTACCATAGATGTGTACATAAGAGACACACTCCTATGGAGATGTCAGTACATTTCCCCTGCAGTGCATAAGCAAATATGACATATTGAAATCAAGACTACGAGACAAGTGAAGGAGGAGTTTGTAGCTGCGTAAAATCAGAAAGGGTGATGCGGAGATGTGAAAGGGCTGTGGCTGAATGTCCCTGAAGTCCCCTGCCCCTCAGTGTGAACCTTCAGCCACTGTGAGCTGCAGCCAAGCATGGCATTACGTTAGCACGCATTGGTGCATCTAACAATGCCCCAAAAGTGAGCCCGGTTCCCTGCTACTAGTATGGCTAACCTACACACACTCTACTTGAGAAAAAAAATATAACAAATAATACAGGGCCTCTCTTTGATCGATAGCTTCACTATCAAACGCAAGCAATATGACATTTTCAAAGCAGTCAATAACACTGTTGTCACTAATGTATTCATATCTGCCTTTTCAAAAAAAACAAACAACAACAACAAAAACCAAAAAACAGCTTGATAGCCAATGAAAATCAATGTAAACGCAAAAATATGGCCAATTAAAAGCCACATCCAATTTCGAATGCTGTGCAGTGAACAGCATTATGAGAAAATGTGGTTTAACCCTATAGGTCACAATTTTGGGGGCTGCAAAACAAGCGGACTTCTTTTAAAAAGATGTCAGGCAATAATTTGAATTTTTCCAAGATTTTGTGAACAACTGTGATGTGATTTTGTACTGCACATGACACAAGCCTACGAACAGCAGGACTCAGTAAAAATTGGTTACCTCGCCGAGAAGTTGGAGGTGTGAAGTCTATCGCCTGCAGCTCTTCGTCTAAGAGGTCGCAGTGACTGTTCTTACTAGTCCCATGACGCTCTGCAATATTTCAAACTGATATGCTGCCTAAAAAATGCAGAAAATATCCACTATATTGTTTTGTAGATGCAGATGAATGTATGATAATGCTAAGTGCTAAGCTCGGTAACAAAAACACATATATACAGCATTTGTTAAGTCATGATCTTGACATTTATTTAAATAGAAGTCAGAGATTGACATTTTAAATTAATGTTTATCAGTTTTAGAAATATCATCTTCCAGAAATATGAACTTGTAAATTACCCATGCAAATCTTATATCTTTGTAGGATGCAAAACAAGCCGTTTACTAAAGGCCATGATCAGCAATTTGCAATAAATGGGTAGAAAAAAGAAAAAGCATACAATTATTCATAATATAAACAAATCTGTCCACCTGTATTATAAATAGAAAATACACCTGGCAGATGGTTGTAGCAACCGGAGCTTTTACTCCTGCTTTACACTAATTATATCTACACGCAGGGTAATAGACTGCGAATGTTTCCTCATACAGGGACAGCATCACTTCCTGGGGCCCTGCTCTTCTCTCACTGCGTTTCCCACACAGCAAGAGAAAAGTAGACATCAGACACAAACACCGAAAGACAGCCTGACAGGCACACATCACTGCATAGAAGCAAACACAAGCGCACACATGCACAGTCCTTTTCCAATAAGCACAGGCTATTTCACAGGTGTACGGACAGTGTACGCTGCTGCATCTGGCATGAATTAAACATGCCTTGGTTTCAGGCTCAGCTACCTGTTGTTGTTGTTTGTGCGGTTACTGCTGGTAAATATCCCCAGCGGTCGTAGTCTAATGCATATGTATTTCCCTTCAGTGACTTCACACTAACTAAGGGTTTCTATCAGCCGCATTCTCCGGCAGTGTACACCTGTCACACTGGGAAAGGAAAATATTGATCCTTCACACATCCCCAGACACGAAGCTGAAACACACTTGCAAATGCATCCTTAGACTCAAAGACAGATAGAACAACACTTTTCTGTTTGCTTTGAATCAATTGGTTATACAGAAAGTAAAATTACATTAAATCATTGACTGAGAAGAATTTTCCATCATAGGAAGAGCAAAAGTGACGGACTCCTTCTTGTTGTACACATTGCAGAGGATTATAGAGAACACAGCTGATCATTTGCGAAAGGCTTCTGTATCCATAAGACAGATTTGCAGAGAACACATATTCTGCTGTATTTTTTTCAGTGTCACAGAATGAGATATTAACAGCCACATTCAGATTCTTCACTACTGCCGGTGTGTGGACAACACAGACGTGTTGTTTTTCTTTTGTTAAAGTACATCTATTATGCTGTTCCTTATTTTCTATCATACATAAACTGTTATGGTGGTGGATACTTATGTTGCCCAAGCAACATTTTCTATTCTAGTCTCCTCACACGTCATAGAAAAGGGATATCCTTTATATTCTCATCACAGGCACACAGCTTGGGCTGTGAGCACTGCAGCCCCACCCACCTGCCGTTTGCAAGGGGCAGCAAATAAGAAAGAGGCTGTTTTAAAGGAAGGATGGCCCAAAAGGGAAACAAGCTAAAATGGTTGGTTTTGCACAGAAAATGAACTGAGGTGCTGCACCAAGGTCACGTACAAAACAAACGGGAATTATTTAACACTATGAATCATACAAAGTTTTCTATAATTCACAGCAAATAGTAAAAAAAAAAGGTTTATATTAACTCATATGAGGTATCAAGCATTGCTTTGTTAACAGTATCAAAGCAGCCAGGCCCTATATACAAGTGGTCATTTAACAACACCACTTCATCTGGGTAACATTATTCATTCACATCCATTATTCCAGCACAAGAGCTGATTAAATATTTCAACCTTCAACAGAGGACTTCCATTCTTCGTCTGTTTTGTATTCAACTAAGGTGTTTCTTTTTTGCCATTGTTTCTTACTGCCAGCTGAAGAGTTGTGTTTAACACTCAGGCTGACTCTGACAGCTCTCAATATGCAGGGCCAGTCCTGCCAAACAGACTTATGAATTCCAAACAGCCTGGAGTCATGCTCCATATTTCATTGAAGTTGAATATTTAAAAAGATCAACCCACTCAAAACCCTATAAAACCTATCGTTCTGGGGCCTTGTGTCCTAAAAATAAAATCGCATCTGCCATATCGCATTACAGACAGCCACATCAGCCTCCATCTCTTAACCATTTCCCTCTCTGTGTTCCTCCCTCTCTCTCTGACAAAACCCATCTGGTAACCAGCCTGTCTCCATCAACACAGGTTTCGCTCTTTCAAACAACTGTACACTTCTTCCCGCCTCCTTTATCTCATTCGCTTCCCTTTTCTTCCTTGCTGTCTAGAAATCACATTTTTGTTTCTTTGTTGGCGCTGCAACTCTCACCCCTTAACTGTCCTTCAACCTCATCTCTTCTTAGAGAATCACATAGACCACCAGGCAGGAAAAAAAACGTTTTCCGTGTCCTTCCTACTGCAATGGAACTGGTTTGTTACTTCAAAAAGTGAACAAAAACATGACATTTGTCAAAACGCAGCAAAATTAGCTGAGACACACTGCGATAGAGCCTGTCTGACAGCACAGCTTCACACAGATCAAGGTGGTCCAGACTGTAACTAATGGGGAAAAAATCAACAACTCAAATTATGAGAAAAGTGTAGTGTGTTTCACTCCCACAATGCCCATTGCAGCCCTATATTTGCTTTGTCTGGCTGTAAAACAAAGATAACATATTTAAGCGTTAATTTATCTTGATATTTGATATAATGTCATGAGCATAATGCACCATAACATTCATCTGCCTCACGGCTGTGGTCAGCAAGCAAAACATAACATGTTTATATCAGAGTGCTTAGCGCAAATGTCACCAGTGATTGATTAAACATGGTCAAACTAAACCAAATACAAGGAGCTGCATGACTTACACTGACTGACGTCAAGTCTATTATGTTCTTCAGTCATTAGTCTTGTTAGATTTCCACCCTTCAAACAGTAATTTCACTTTGGTGTCCAAAAACAAAACCGCCCAGCTGTCGTAGGGCAAAAGGCAAAGCACACGCTGGAAATGCCTCTACAGACAGACAACTGCACAGTCTCATGCACATCCAATTTAGCTTCACCAGTTAACCTAATTATGCATGTCTTTGCACTGTGGGAAGCCAGACTAGTCGGATAGAAGCACACGCCACATAGAAAGGCCCC